>NW_018165151.1:750286-791543 GCF_001263595.1 Phalaenopsis equestris
TCTCGTTGTTTAATCTTCCACGTTCCTTTCCCATCAGTGAGAAAGTTGATCACATCATTCAGGGGGCCTTCCATCGTACTGAAGGTTTCATAATGAAAGTTATAAGAGTTTGGGACATCGTAAAAGAAGTTAATGCGGGCGGCACTAAATTCAACAAAAAAATCCCCGCACTTGAACGATTCCATCTTTAGAATAGAATACGTTGGCATAGAATTCCTTCACAATATTTGCAACGGCCTTATTGGTGGTGTAACAAAAGTTTTCCTACCTCTGCTCGGTAATAACTCGTTCAATTTCTCCTCCCTGACTTTCAAAAACTCGATCTTGTATACACTTCTTTCCTTTAAATACTGAAGTAAATCTTGTTTGAGTCACCGCATTGACGAAGCGAGATTCGTCAAACTCAATTCGTCTCTTTTGTCGTGGAGCCATTTCAATCTAATTAAATCATAGAAAAATTCTAACATATACTTCAAATATGCAAATAATAGCTTCCAAAAGTAATTCTAAGAGTTCAAAACTAAGTTCCATGAATTTCTTCCCAATATTTTCTTCACATTCTCAAAATTTTTGGATCTCCTCAATGTGGAAGAAATTCATGGTGAAAATCAAATATTTTTAACTTGGAGTGAAGCTCTTAGCTAGAGAAGATCAAATCCGGTGTCAAAAAGCCTTGAAATCACCCCAAATCCAAGATCTCTCAAGCCCTAGGTTGAAAATTTTATTTTTAGGAGGAAGGGGATGATCAATAGTGGCGGTTGACTGGTCAAAATTGCGGTAAAATGTCTTTTTTGCGAGCTCGTCATCGGCGCGCTCTATTGAAATCTAATCAGAACTCTCGGGAAAAATCCGCCGTCGGCGGGGTTGAGGGCGCCGTCGGCGGGCTCTATTGAAATTTGTTCAATTCCTGGATTTTTGCAATTTCAATCAATTTCAAGCCTAAACGACATCTGTTCAATCATTATAGACATAATTTTAAGTGGCTAAATGATGTACTTATCACAAATAAACTTTCACAACACAAAACATCACATTTATATATAAATTCCATGGGGTACAATATACGATCTAGCTCATTAACTGAGTGACCTATTGCTGGCCATGATGCAATAGTGAGTATTGCCCACGAGGACATCTCGGAGGGCAATACCAACTATTACACCCTGACTAGCACGTCCATGTTGTGTTGAGGTTTCAAGGGGTCTAGTTGGTGCCACTTAGGCTTTTCCTTCTAATGAAATATTTTAAAAGTATAAAATTTATATTTTTTTATTTCGTATTTGTCATATTCTTCAAATATATCTCGAAACTATTACATATAGTTTAAACCATACATAAGGTCAATCTTTTAAAGTTTTTTTTTTATATATAAAATTTGAATCTAGTGGCACCTCTTAGAATCATTGGATCCCTAGGATGAGATCGGGGACGACAACTCTGTTAAAACATACGCTATATTTTATCTTCACCCTGCACTCACTTAGATGTTGTGATTAGGAAACTATTCGCTAGATGGTGTGTTAGGCTAGGAATAGGGAGCAAGGTAGTCTTTTCGATGTTCTGGCTATTGTTCTCTATTATTTGGTTGCCCTAGCCAGACATCACTTTTCTATACTTTTTGTGTGTTTACTAGGAAGTGAGATGTCCACACTAGTATGTTGGGGGCGGTCTTCATGCAGGGAGTCATGTCCTATTGGGAGGTGTTGTAATGATTCACACTAACGCATTTTTTGCAGGTGCCACTCAACTCTCCTCCCATCATGCATGGTTTACTGCGTTGCATACCTATAACCTGTGTTAAACCCACTAATTTGCTGATCAAGTTTTTTTTAACTTTCATTATGTACTTTTTAGAGTCCTTAGAATTGAGTCATGTATTAATAATAAGGTATGTGCACGAATTTAGAGGTGTCAAACCCACAAAACCACATGGTAGGGACCATGAGCTGCTTGCTCATGTCCCATACCTTCATTATAAATCTTTTGATGTATAGAATTAGGACCAGGCATGTATGTGTGGTGTCTATCCACCTTTTCTTTTCTAGGATATATTGTCAAGCCAACGACACCTGACCTGTGCTTGTTATTTTATGCTTGGTTTGCTTTCCTTTTATTGTGGTGCGTGCTTTGCCAGTTATGCCCTTTTTCACTTATGGTTTGTTTGGGAATCATGAGTTGCGACTTAGGCTCTCTAAGGACCTAAAATTATAAATTTTCTATAAAAACCTAATAAAATATTAAGACTAATCAAAATTTTGGATTAAACATTTTAAGATTTTTCAAAATATTTTTTCACTTTCTCGCATGGTCTTCAGGTTGGATTTTAAATGGGTTGCATAGCATGACATATCGTTAATACTATTAGAGCCTCCAAGCTTAACGCTAGATAGTTGCATTATATTGTACGTCTTGAGAAGAAGTCCTCTTGCTTCTTCAACCCGACTTGTTCAGCGTAGATTTTTACTTAGGTGAATGTCTAGTGCTATTATGGTTTTGGAGGCTTCCTCAACTTAAACGGGGAGTAAGTCCTTTATGAGAGTATTTTAGCTTCGTAGTCGTTCCTCTCTTCTCATTCCACTCCAACGACTTTCAGACCATTTTGGCAGGTGTAAGTCCCACCTCTTCTCTTGGTCATAAGATTTAGAGTTACCTTCTCCCAACTTTAGGGCTACCAAGGTCCCATTGGATGACGTAATTCACATTTTGTAGACAAGGGATCTCTGGTTGTGTTGGGTTGACTAGCTTTACGACCAGGTAGACTTGGGATCCTAATAGCTTGGGATGACGGATCCTTGATATCTTAACCCGACTATATCTACCTGATAAGAATTACTCGACCCTTCCATTGCTTACTGACTTTGAACTATATCACTCATTTGACGCTTTCTCAATGTCATCTCATAGAATTTGATTATGGATAGGTTGTCTCCCATTTGGGTTACGATGATTCACTCCTATAGTGTAGACCCTACAGGATGGCCCCATTATTTTGTAGACCCCGTTTGCCCATGAGCAATTACTCATTTGGGATTAGGAGGGACTCATTCTTTACACTGTAGCTTGACAAGAGCTTTTAAGGCATTCAGATGCTTCTATGAGATAACCATCCTCTATGAAGCCCTCTCACTAATCATCACTTGAATGTAAGCTAGACTCCTCTAATCGAGAGTATTCTTGGGTTTCCCCCAAGATGTAATTAACCAAATGTGTTACATCCCTTTGGGAGTTGGTCTTGACCACAGAACAAAAACATTCTTTTTGGTTCTCTAGTTATTTGGGCAGCTTATGTAGGTATTCTTTTGTGAATATTCAGTTTAAGATGTACTAATCAGATTTTGTTTGGATGCACGCCCATGACCTATTACACGAGGTTTATCTCACATATGCTCTCCAGGTTTTTCCTAACCTTTGGCTTAATTTCTTCTCTTTTTATCCCTCCTCTACTCTAAATCATTTATACAATTCATGTAAGAGGGCTAGTTAGGAAAGAGAATCTTAAGATGATAATTAGACAGGCTAGCGACATTTAGTTACAAAAAGAACAGAAATACAGGCCATTAGTGCACACAATGAATAATTCAAGCAATTGGAGGGCAAGCGCAAGAATAATGCTAGGGATACCGATCAAATATTGTAGAAAAAAAAATTAAATTGCAGGGGAATCGTTTGCCTCGATAAGGAAAAGAATAGACGTCACTCAACATGTCACATATCAACATCATAATGGCTATCAATAATGAAAAAAACATCAAGAAGCCAAGGCCATTAAGAAATCCAGATGGTGGAAGCAACCTTAAAATTGTTATTTTCACCATGCAAAAAGGCATTCGATAGAAAAATATTTTCAATTAAAGGAAGAAATTAACATCTGATACACCATAGTCACCTAGGTCGCTAATTACAAGAACAAGGTGAGGGGAACCAGAAGAAATTCATCGAGGTTATCAAATGAGAAATATAATCCAAACTTATCTTATAAAATCCTAATTTTATTCTAGTAGATTTTATGTTACTTCAAAAATTATCATTTAGTGAAATTTTTTATTCTTCTATGAATGGTTTTTTGTGCAGAAAGTCTCCTTGATGGTAAGTAACAGTTAATATCTCCATCCTTACCTCTGGAAGTCAAGCCCATCAAGTAAGACTTGATGGGAAGATACGCTATTCCTGAAAGTTTAACCCAAGAGGCAAGGCTCAATGAGAAGCTGCCATACCCTTGGAAGTCAAGGTCAAGAGGCAATAGTCAATGGCAAGATACAATACCCCTAAAAGTCGAGACCAAGATGAAAGACTCAATAAGAGGCAACCATACTCCTAGAAGTTAAGCCCATGAGGCAAGACTCAATGAGAAGATATAGTACCCCTGAAGGTTGAGCCTGAAAGGCAAAAATCAATGGAAAGGAAACACACCCCTAGAAGTCAAGCCCAAAATGCAAGACTTGATGAGAAGATACGGTACCCCTAGAAGCTGAGCCCAAATGGAAAGACTCAATGGAAAGCTACCATGTCCTTGAAAGTCAAGCCCAAAAAGCAAGACTCGATGAGAAGATACAGTATCACTGGAAGTCGAGCCCAAGTGGCAAGACACAATGAGAGGCAACCATGACCCTGGAAGTTAAGCCTAAGAGGCAAGGCTCGATGGAAAGATACGATACCCTTGAAAGTCAAACCCAAGATGCAATACTCAAAGGGAAACTACCATGCCCTTGGAAGTTGAGCCCAAAAATCAAGACATTATAGGAAGATACGGTACTTGTGGAAGTTAAGCCCAAGAGGTAAGACCCTATGTGAAGCTACCATGCCCCTAAAATTCAAGCCTAAGAGGCAAGGCATGATGGGAAGATATGGTACTTCTTAAAGTCAAGCCCAAGAGGCAAGACTCGATGGAAAGCGATCATGCCCCTAGAAGACGGGCCTAAGAGGCAAGTCTTAATGAGAAGCTAGTAATGGACAAAATCTTCACTAGAAAGACTCCAAGAGAGCAAATGGTTCACAGTGTCTCTACTCAAAGGTCTGAGAAGACTACAAGCCTCAGAAGGCAAAGGAACATTAAAGACCTCAAAAGGCTTCAAAAATCAAAAGACATAGGTACATCAAAGAACACAAAAGGCTACGAGCCTCAGGAGACATAAATACATCAAAGACCTTATAATTCTTTAAGCCTTAGAAAGTACCGACACATTTAAAGCTCGTAGAAGGTATAAGCCTCAGAAGATACACACCCAAGTGGATACAATTCTCAAAAGGCATGAGACTAAAAAGGTATGGGATTATTTTTTATAAAGTTCATGTGCTAACTTTAATTACAGAATTCTTCATAATTGAGATGCCATAACATCTCAAAAAGAGGCAACTCCAGCTTAAAAGGAAAGACAAAAGCAACCTTAAAAGTAGTGTACAAATTTTATTACATTGAACTAGAGAAAAATTTACAAACAAAAACATCATCACCGTATACAAATGTCGCATCAGACAATTAAAAGAATAAAAAGAACAACATGTACTTGTATAAGGACTACAAAAAATCAGCTCATCTTTGAAAGAAGTCAACATTGCCTCCCCAGAATTACAATACTTCTATTGATCTTCAGGGGGGTCTCAAGATACTGCCACAACATAAGCATGAAAATCTCTCCCGAAAAGCACAATGAGAAAACTCCATTTATTCATCTCCACCGAAATGCACAACAACAACAAGCAAGAAGAACCCGAGTCAGTTGCTGGGCATGGACTGGTATAACTTTCTTCATCTCTGCATCACGAAAGAAATTTTTTTTGATCTCCTGCTACTTATTATGGGGATGACCTTCTTCTATGCTGCAATGAGAAAGAAAATCCAGTTGATTGCTTGCTACGTGGGATATGTATGAATTTTGTCTGCACTGCAATGCGAACGAAGATCCCGTTGATTGCCTGTTACATAGAAGTAGATGGCTATCTTCTGCACTGCAATGCAAAAGAATATCTCGTTGATTGCTTGATATGGAGGACATGGATGACTTTCTTCTACACTGTGAGATGAAAGAAGATCTTGTTGATTTCCTATTACGTAAGGCAGGGATGACCTTCTTATGCACTCTAACGCAAAAGAAAATCCCATTGATCGCTTGCTATATAGGATGGAGACAACCTTTTTCTGCATAGTAATGTGAAAGAATATCGCATTGATCACATGCTACATATATGAAAATGACTTTCTTTTACATTACAATGTGAAAGAATATCTCGTTGATCGAATGCTACACAAATGAGGATGACTTTCTCTTGCACCACAATGAGAAAGAAGATCTCGTTGACTAGCACAAAAATTAGAGTGAAACAAGGAAGTTTGGAAAAAAATTGTCTCAGCATAGCCATGCTTGAATTTGGCATGTCCACCCCACTTGAGCACCGTTTTCAAACTAAAATACAGTGTGGTCACGTCTAATGTGCCAAAACAGATAGTATGAAAGAGCTTCTAGCATAGCCAAGCCGAAACACGGCGTTACCACGCCATCCAACCTAAACCCATGATGTAATTATGTCACAGGTCGAGTGTGGTCACGCCGCCGCATCTTTTCACATTTAAAATATTTTTAATGTAGGATTCTGAAGAATTTGGAAAGGTTTTTGAATTTATTCTATAAAATCATTGTGAGGAGAAGATTTAGAGAGTTTTTTGGAGAGAGAATTCCAGAGGAAGCTAAAGTTTTGTGGGAGAATTCTTCTCTTCTTCCTAATTTTCTTGTGTCTGTATTTTCTAAGAGAGTTGTGATAAAAATTGGAGGCTATTCTTTTAGGAGATCAAAAAATTGTAGGTATTTTTTATTGCAATAAAAATGTTTCTTGCAGGTTTTATTTTTATGAAATCTTCTTTGTTTTCCTCTCGATCCATGAGTAGCTAAACAATTTTTTATTCCTTAAAATACTTGGGATGTTTTTCTTGGTTTGATTTTATTTTGGATTTCTCATATCATTTTTTGTGCTTTGAATTTTTAAGAGTTATTGGTTAATATTTTGGCCTTTGTTTACTCCTAACTTGGCCAATTAGGACGTTAAAATCCATCATGATCTATGACTTTGATAGAAGCGTAGTGGAATAATTAAATTAACCACAAGATTTGAATAAAATAAGAATATTTTATTTCAGATCTTACAACCAATCATAGGGCATCAGAATTTATTGGGGAAGCAATGAAGATAAGCAAAAGCTATCTTTATGGAATTCAAAATTTTCTTTGAACCTAGACATGCACAAAAAGAGCTCAATATCCCTAGTTGACAACCACCACAAGGGAGAAATTTATATGAAAATCAAGCCATGTGCCACACCTAAACTGCAGAGGCACTATCCTTATTACTATTGAAAAAACACCAACAAAATTTGATCCACGTTTTCATCTATTTTGCTTTCTTCAAAATCTTTTAGACTTAGAAATTTCTTTCCTTGCTTTCTAAATTTGCCAACCTTGGTTAGAATAGTCAATAAACCAGAGCTTTTGCTTCTTCAAAATGATATTTTAATGAGCTTCGCTATGGGATCGTTACGTGACACTCTTTAATAGCATTATTACTTGACACATATACTTGTGTTGTTCGGCCAACTTACATCGTGATACGTTTTGGTGCATCAACATGTACTGCTTTCTTCTGCACCACAACGTGAAAAAATATCTCATTGATCGCCTGCTACACAAAATGAGTACAACTTTCTTCTGCACTGCAACACAAAAGAAGATATTGTTGATTGGTTGTTACACAAGACACAAATGACTTTCTTCTTCTAGGATGTTGATTGGTCGCTAACGAATTGATAAAACTTGACTCTACTCTTCCTCCTTTTCTTGTCCTCCTCCTATCAATTGTGATTTTTTTCTCTCATCCATGTCCTTTATTTATAGGCCTGAGATGAAGGCTTGCATTAAAAAAAATTCTATTAAAAAATTGAAATTGGCCTAAAAATCTCGCGGGTCCGCATTCCAACCTTTGGAATTCCGCTGCTCTAATTCCAAGTCATGAGCCCGTTTAAATCCCCATCATTCCAAGCAGCCATAATTTTGGTCGTTCCAATTATAGGAGGCTCCACAGGCCATAATTTATTATTTATTTATTTTTTCACAAAGGAGGGGAATAGAACCCTGCTCCAAATTCCAAGCTTGAAAACTTCTTGACCAATCGAGTTGCACTACTTTCTACAGATAATTTTTTTTTATATTAATACTCAAAGCTACTCAAAGCTACAAATATAATATATATATTTTATCATGAAAGTGTAAGAAGTTGCAGACATTAATATTTTCGGAAGCCAAAGCTGGTCCCACCAGAAAATATGTATTAAATTGATATATCATCAAAAAATTTCTATCATTCAACAGGAATCGCGAGGCAAGCCATTGATCTCGAGGTAATCATTTGAGTAAGAAATAATCAGACTTTAATTAAGAGTCATTCAAAGCTCCAACTTCATCAAACTTATAATTCAATTGATCGGCTCGATGAGATGTACAATGATATCAAAACTGGTCTAATCTAAGTGAAGTAAAAATAAAAGCTTTTTGAGCATATTTAGAAGGTCAAATGAATGACAAATGTCACGATCCAGATCGGGGCTTGAAATTATCCAAGGTAGGTACAAACAGTCGAACAGTTTGAATTAAAATTTCTATATTAATTTATAATTTAACTGATGAAAGAGTCACAATAAATTAAATTAAAGTGATACTGTTAAATTGCCTTGTTACTGGTTGCCTCCATCGTCTATAAACATTTTATCGTCTACCGCCAATCTTTTAATAATTTAGTTAATACAATAATAAGCTAAATAAAACTATTGAATGCATATACTCATAAACTATAACAATACAAGGGAAAAGAACAATATACATGCCAATTAAGTTTCTTTATCAATCAATATAATTATTTAACATGCTATTCAAAGAGTCTATATCAATATTATATTAATATCTCTTTATATCTATCATAGGAGCACCATCTAAAATTGTATCACTTAAGGTACTTTAATATCAACATCCTTTTTCATTTACGTGTGCACATACATTGTGTTCCTCATTAATACTTTTAAAGTGTGACTTCATCATAGTCAATCATGCACTTACATACATCCAATAAAATATCGTTTGCTAATAAAAATCTATTCATTTTGCATAACAGTCAAATTTCTAAATAATGATGTGCACATATTATTCTTTCACTGTGAACAAAAATTCAATAGAATTCTAAATCATAAGTTGTAGTAATTTCAATATAACCAATGATAATACAAACAAATACTTTTGATTTTAAAAATACAAAATATCACTATAGAATAAGAACATAAGTAATCACTTCAATGATGAACAGTCTGCCTGCTATTAATTTGTATTATTTACATCAAATTATCATCTATAAAATGTAAAACATTCAATTATTACTTTACTTAAAGTTTTAATTTAATTATCAATTATTTTTACGTTACACTATTTTTAGATTTCAATACTTGAAATTTGAATTTTAATTACTATAATATACATATTACAAATTTATACAAAATATTTTTAGAATTAATACCCTAACATTTCTTGAGGGCCGGCACATTAATAAATATATTTGTATATATATATATATATATGTGTGTGTGTGTGTGTGTGTGTGTGTGTGTGTAATCTTTATAACTTAAATAAACTTACAACTTAAAAATTCCTCACGCACTAAATTTCTCCAAACCTCCTCTCTCAGCTCGACTCGACACTACACAATATCTTCTCCATCCTCCCGCTTCCTCTTCCTCTATAAGACACCCAGGCCGACTCGATAGAGATGTTGTCGCCGAATATCGACATCACGCCTCTTTCTCCTCCTATGTAATGCTCCTTCCTCTCTTCTTCTTCTTTGTCGGTAGACTAGGGTACGAGATCCTTTGTCACTCCCATCCTCCTCGCATCTCTTCTTAGTACCAGGCCACTTGAAGCTCGATGTAAATATTTTGTCTTCCTCTTTAACTTGACTCGACGGTGGTCAATTTGACACGAATATGCCTTAGCTAGCAATATATTTAAGCCTCTCGCACTTACCTACTACTATTAATACAATTCGTCGAGTTTGGGTTTGACTCGAAAATAATACAACTCGAATAGAGTGAAACCGAACACGACCTGAACAAAAAATGGGTTGAAACTAAGACACGAACCCAAACAACCTCGAGCTTGACCTGCTAACCCGAACCCGATCTGACCCGAAATTTCGTGCTTATTTAGGTTATATTTGGGTTCTCGGGTTCAACCCGAACCTGAGCCGAATAATAAATAGGTCGAACTCTTTGACCCTAACCGAATTCAAAAACATTAGGGTTAACCCTAACCCGATATTTTCCAATCAAGTTCGAATTGTGTTGAATCAATTTTTGAGAGCCCTATCCTTGCACACAATCCGTCTTTGTCTTTGTCCTTAGCATTTTATCCCTTCAGTTCTCTCGCCGTCTGTAGAGCTGTTAAAGCTCGTCATTCGTGAATAAATAAAAAAACCTCAAGCCCGTAAACCAACCGGCTCCGCATCCCTCGAAAGCTTTCAGGTTGGGCAACCTATCCCTCTTTATGTCTTCTCCTTCTCTTCTCCTCCCAAAATCGCGAGAAGCTTTCGGCCGCGAGAGCTTAGTGTTTGTCGTTTGTGTTCGTTCTCTTATCTCTACTTCTATTTGCCCTCGATAAAGTATCTTTGTGCTTGGCGAGTCGGCGTTGGCTCGATTGCTCGGTATTCTTGCTTAGTTGCTCTATATTCTTGCTTGGTTACTCGATGTTCTTGCTTGGCTGCTTGTAAGGACACATAGGTGTCATTTTTGAATATCTTTTCTTAATATTTTATATTTATCTTCAGGTTGGAATCTTAGCTTAAATTCTCTTAAATTTCCTTTAGATTTATTTAAATTTTTTGAGTGAAACCTAGTTTTTGAAGTATTTGGGAATGAAATCTCGCATATTGCTTCTAGATCTTATTTTTTTTTAATGGATGAGATCTGATATAAGGATTTTGTTGTGAGTGTTATTGTGCATTTGTGCTGTGATTCATACAGGTTTAAGCATTAACTTCATACAAGTATAAGCATTTGTGCTGTGATTCAACTATTGCCTCTAGCTCTGATCTTTTTTTTTTATGGATGAGATCTGATAGAAGGGTTTTGTTGTGAGCTGTGATTCGACTATTGTGCATTCTCAAATTTTATATGAATTGCGTGAATGGTTGTCATTTTAATTTGGTAAAGCATAGCGTGATTGCGTGAATGATTGTCTATTTATAAATTTCTCTTATTGTAAATAGGGGTGTAAACGAGCCGAACACGAGCGTTGAACTCGTGGTCGGCTCGTTTATATTTCAAGCTCAAAAGTGTGTCCGTGTTCGGCTCGTTTGTTTAGCGAGCTAAAAACGAGTCGTCGACTAACAAAGAGTCGTTTCGACAACTCTAATCATGTAGCCATAAGAAGTTAAAGATTGAGGCAAGATTTAAAACATCGTTTGAATCTAATTTATAATTTTTATTCTATTTTCTTCATTAATACTTTTAATTGATTATAAATCTTTGTAGCTTTGTAGTCAATTATTTTTTTTTAAAATATTACTTATCAAAGATAATATATATAATTGATTAGTAGTATTTCGAGCCAAAATGAGACGAACATGAACGAACAAATATTTATTCTTGTTGTTCGTGTTTGGCTTGTTAACTTAGCGCCGAACACAAGCTTCTTAACGAGCCGAACACGAGCTGTTCGCGAACAGCGTGCCGTTTTGATAGCCCTACTTGTAAACACATAAGAATTGTGTGGTATATTCGTAAATGTCCCTAAATATAAAGTTCATGCATGCTTACAGTAGATATACCCTTCACAAGAAGAAATTGTTGTGAAAGGGAGGCTTTTATTAAATTTTATACTTAGAATTTTCTTATGATATTCCATCAATTCAAATATGCAATTAATTATAAGAAAAACTAATATATATACATATATATATTATGATGGGGGCATTATGTGGAAGCTAATTAATGAAGCAAGTTTTTTAAATTTAACACAGGTTATGAAGCCAATAACTAATATATGGCTCAAGCTAACATGCTATTGGGTCGAACGAAGCATAAGAATGAAGTTGCAGTAGGAGATGGATCATTGGGTAGAATACGTGAATCAAATAGCCCTTCAAATCTAGTTTCTAGTTGCAGCAGGAACCACAGGGAATGCAATTTAATAATTCTATCTATTTGCATTAACATGCTATGATTTACACCAATTAGTTAGCAAAAAATGAAGATGCAAGCAAATCATATTGATTTAAAGTTTCTAGAAATTTAGATCACTCCACAATGTATTGAATGGACCTGCTTATAGATCCGGGCATAAGAAATTCTTCAATATCTAAGACTCTTTGAAAGGAGTAACAAATATGAGAACAATCTAGTCCATTTTGCCTTCAAAATTATGCCTTCCAAAAAACCTAAACTAAATGAAGCAAGTCAAGCCAACCTAAACAGGATCATAGTTTAATTCAGGCTTTCAACACATACCAAGTGGCTCCCATGCTATTGGTTAGTAGAAAAGATGGTGATTGGATCATAATGAAATGAGATGTGACATATTCCCTAATAATAGTAGAGGAAGACAAGGGTAACACTAAATATAGCAAAGCACATCTAGCTCAAACTAAGGTATAAATTCAAGGACATAAGAAGCTCCCTATGAATCATGGCGAAATAGAAGCATGTGGAGGTGTGTATCTCCTATGGTAAATGAGAAAGGGTGGAGGATTTTGGGATTTTATCCATCTACTTGGACTGACTATCATTAGTTGCACCCCCTAAGAAAGGGGAGGAGGCATTACAAACTTGATGGTGGCACTCACAAGGCCTTTAAGACTTGCAGTATTACACAAAATTTTATACAAAATGATGAAAAATTTACAGTTGGTAAGATTCAAAAAAGTAAATTTAGGTTTGTTCAGATGGACAATTTTATGATTTGAGCCAAGTTTTTTATTTTGGTTTACTTTAGTTTTATTTTTTTTACTTATTATTATTTTTTTTGTTTTTATTGCTTTTGTTTAATTTCAATTGTAGTTCATTGGAATCATGCCTTTGATCATAACCACTTTGGAGGATATGTTGTGCTTTTTAATTCTTATGTTTATTTTGTTGGGTAAGATGTTGTTTTTTAAATTTTATATGTTTACTATTTGCTAGGGGCCACTCTTTTATTATTCAATCACTATTTATTGATTCAACCCTCTATTGAGGTAGGTACATTCATGGGATTCAATTTATTCCACTCCAACAATTCTATATCGGGCTTACCTTGGCCCTTCGTTGTTGGAATTTATCAAGCATCTGTGATTTTTTGTTGATTAGTCTCTTGTTATCTCTTGTTATTGGTTCATAGTCTTTTTCATCAACAAAAGCAAATATATGGCCCAAGCTGATCAGAAACAAAGGTTGAAGACATTTGAAGTTGGTGATCTATATAATAGAAGTTGCAAGCATTGAAATTTGACCACTTTCCAATACTGAAATGTATAAATGACAATGCTTATATGTTTGTTGTCTTTGCCTCCAGAGTTAAACATATATTTGACATTCAATATATCTAATATATATAAATACAAACCTCGTAGGACCTAATGCACTTCTTACGGTATTCTCCTCAGTTTTTGTTCACTTTATGCTATACTGGTTGTTGGTTTTTGGTTGTTGGCTAAGATTTATTGGTATTGCCGTATTGGCCATTTAGTTGTTGGACCACTTGTTTGTTGGCTAATAGCCATTGTGCAGTTTTTTATGTTTTTGGTTGTAAGCTATTAGCTATGAATTAATCGTTACTTCTGATGAATAATATGTGGATTACATACCTTTAAAATATTTGCGTTCATGCATAAAATAAGATTCGAAATTGGAGATTAAATTGGCTTTCTGTCAGTTTTTATTGCTACTATCTGTAATTTTTGGATTTTCTTATTATATCAAATTTGCTGATTTGTTAAACTACTTCTAGATCTTTCTCTTTTGGTAGGGTATTTTGTTTGTGCAATTATATTTTCCAATCTTTTCATTAAAATTCAACCATAATTATAAATATTTGATAGAAAATATTTATAGTATTTGGAAGAGATTTTAATGTAATTTCGTTAGGTCTGTTTTGAGCTCAATTTCATTTTCATTTTCTTGTTTTTTGTTTATCATTTTGTGCCTCTTTTGTTATTGTCCTGTTTTGGCCATTGGTTGTTCGCTATTGGTTGCTGGATCACTTGGTTGTTGGTTAATGATTGTTGCTTTGTAGTTAAATGATTTCCACTTTTCAGGTAGCATGCATGTCACTCAATTTTTCATTTTTTTTTGGTCATGATCTAATTAGTTTTTTCTTTTACTGTTTTTTTAATTTACATGTACATTAAAGTTATGATAAAATGAAATTTGGAGGAATGAAGAGTGGGTGTTGGAACTTGGAACTTGGAATCAAGTGTATTTTTTTTATTTGTAATGTATTTGTAAATTATTGATTATTTATTTAATTGTTTTATAATAATAATTTATATTTTTTTAAGAATTTGAGTTTGGAACTTTAAATGTATATTTCATTTGTAACTTGTTATTAACGATTTATAATGATATAGTTGAAGAAATACTTATTTTTATATATAGGGATGTTATTTATTTATTTTTTTGTTAATTTAATAATTAATAATTAAATTTATTATCATTTTATTTTTTAACTCATTTCAAACCAAATTCGAATCAAACACGAATAAACTGAACAATGCAAACATTACAAACAATTCGAACATTTCAAATATTTTGAGCAATTTGAATTAATTTTAAACAAATCAAACCAAACACGAACAATAATTTCATGAATAATTTCGAACACGAACATATTTCAAACACATAATTTCAAATGAATTGAACATGAACATGAGCTCTATTCATTCATGTTCGGTTCGTTTTCACCCCTAGTCGTCTGTTTCATACTCTTCCCATTATTAATGTCTTTTTCTCTTGTGTCAAATTAGGTAAGCGTTGCTCTGAAGCTTTTAGATCTCTACTTTGAATCAATGCCGTTAGAGATGACTTTGAATGATTTTCTAGGTTTTTGGATTTGGTTGGTCTACTTGATTAGTTTTTATGAGGGATTTGGTTTATGCCTTGTTTTGTTATGTTATTCTTGCTTGCGCTGCTGTGGCTCTTTGTTCTTTTTGTGAGTATGAGCTAAAGGTGCATGTGGAATTATAAGTTTTGACTATGATCTGAACGATATGTGAGTTGGTTCGGGTGTGGACATTAGAAATGTGCTAGAGGTGCTTGAATCAGTGTTGCTGGTTTGCTGGCTTGATTTTGGTTAGGAGGCGCTGCTTTGCCATCAAAGCAAAGGAAATTATGGCTTGAACTGAATTTTAGATTTCTATTATGTTGCGATTCCTTTGATTTCATTGACCGATTGTGTTTAGGACCGAATAAAAAATCATTTGAGGAATTATTACATTAGAGAAACAATTGTAGAATCTTGAAGATAGAAAAGTTTATACTTCATTAAGAGGCTATCTGGATTTCATTGGCTGCTTGTGTTTAGGACCGAATAAAAAATCATTTGAGGAATTATTACATTAGAGGAGCAGTTGTAGCATCCAACTGAATTTAGTAAATCTATATGTAAGCATAATCAAAGGTACAATTTTGGCAACCCCAAATCAGAAAATTCATAAATCTACGGAACTGATGTATTTTACGGTATGACTAGATTTTGTATTCAGTGATAAATCGTATTAAAAGGCGCTGCAAAACATGCCTTAAATGAAATTGAACAAAAACTCTTGTCGCATGGGCAAAAGTGAACCGGTCATCCCAAACTAGATTTATGCATCCTTGAAAGAGTTTTTTGTTTCCTTTTTTCTTTTGGGAGTGTAGCATCACTCTTAAAGACAAGGTTATGCAATATAGGCTTAGCTCGCAAGGCATTTACAGTGAAAAGTAAAAATTGTGTCCATTAGATGAGTAGATAAAGTTAAGTCGAAGGATTAGGAACGTATGGTGTTATACTAATGTTACATTGATAGATGTTGTTCAACATGATTTACAAAAAAATGTAACACTTCTAAACGCTCTTAGTATGAATAAATGGAAAATGAGGATTCATAAGTTTGGTCTCAATAGTTTGGATGAGACTTAAGGTCTGTTTGGGGCATCTTGTGCGTTTCAGGATAAACAACTTATCCTGAAATGTGGCCCGCAAGTCGACCGAGGGGGTCGACCCGCGACCTGCGTTTAGTATAAAAAACCCAAACGCGTTAGACAGTGTTTTAAAAAATGCTCAAACCAAATGGTGAGGCGGTGTTTTCAAAAACACCGCCGCACTTATAAGCTGCCCAAAACGGGCCCTTAGGATGATGATGCAACCTTTTTTGTAAGTTGTGGAAGATGTAGCAATATAGAGATAAAAAAGAATTGGTGGTTTTGGTGCGAGAAAAAATTGAAAAAAGGTTTATTTCACAATTTTTGATATAGGTTTTACCGTGTTTGTTGATGGTTAAGAGCTAACCATAGCACAAAGGTCCCATGTAGTCATAGCATATGGTACATTGCATGGTGAATTTTTTTTTTAACATTGGATTTTACATACAAAGCACTTCAAACACCCCTATTTTCATTTCTCACATCTCAAACTTTTAATTTACAAATAAAACTCTCAAATCCTTTCTAATAGCTCAAAATAAATATGTTACTCCCTGTCTTCTCCATCATTAGAAAATTTATTCTAGCACGCAAACTTCTCTTCTGCGATTCACAAAACTTTTCTTCTCCAGCCTACAAAAATAACTCACCTGCACTCTCTTCTCTTCCTTCTTCCGATAACAACAACAATAAAAAGAATGACATTAATAGTGTGCAACAACAACTCACTGTCACATGCCCTGAGAGGATTGCTTTGCCCAAAACTTTTTAATAAGCTAATAGCAGAGAATAGAAAGAAATTTCTTTTTTTTTTTTGAGGATAACTTTTATTTGAGATTTGGAGGACCCTTCTCTATGCTAAGTTTTTGGTTTGTGGGTATATATTGAATTGTAGGAAGCCCACTTTTTTTTTTCATAATGGGAAGTAAACTTCTTAATCACGGCTCAAATCACTTCTGCAATCTATAATCCTCAACGTCTGCAAAGATTTTGTTTCTTTCCCCTTCATCTTTCTTCTCATCCTCTTTGATGCCTTCAACTCCACTTGCATTGAGAACAAATCCTTTCATCTTCGCTGGACATAAATCTCCTTCCAACCTTCTTGTTCGCTCGCCTTCGCTTGCCATCTCATTGCTTTCCACACTGGCATCATCTTCTCCCTTTCTAGTCCGCGAGAGATTAGCTCATGACACTCATTGACATGGCTGTGAATGGAATTCTCGAAGGTGCTAGTTTGAGGGGTTGAAGAAGTTTGAGATGTTTTTTTTTTAAATTAAAAGCTTGGAGTGTGAGATATGTAAATTGGAATATTTAGAGTGCTACGTATGTAAAATCCCCAATATTAAAATACTATATATTAAGATATAGCTAAATATACATTATCATGTGAGGAAGACAACTAGATTTGAAAATAAACCATCATATGAATTAAAATAAGTAAATTTAGATCTCTTTGTATCCCTTTGAAATTTATAGAGAAGATTACCACTATTATAATATTAAGTGTTTATTCTTAGACAAGTATCCAACCTCTCATAAGTCAAAATATTATCTTTTTTTCAAATGCCATTTTGTAAAAAATAAAACTAACAATCTTGAGAATCATTATCATCATTATAAGCCAAAATAGCATTATCTTCTTTATTATTAGTATCTTCTAAATCATAATCTTTTACATTGATTATTATTATAATTCTTTGTAAGTATGTTGGTGCTAGACGAAGCTTCCCTTTTTTTCATTAGATAACTAATAAAGAAATTAAATAAATCAAATTAAAGAATAATAAATATAATATTAAGTAATAAATAAAAAAATTAAAGATAGATTGTACTACAGGAGCACCGTGTTATATGCTATCTCCCATACATAGCAAAACTAACATGCATCGTTTTGATACCGCGTGCCTTTTTATGTAAATAGAGTGGGAGGGGGGTGCCCTTCCCTACGCTATGGGCAGTAACACATGCTATTTTTTGCTATTGACATGCATGCTTGGGTCTCAAACATTTTTTTTGTTTTGTACAATCCTCTTTTTTCATTGAGTCGGTTAATCTAGGATTTTGGATATTATATATGAGGAGGGTGAGACTAGCGTGTTGATTAATTTTGGAAGAGTCCGACGCTAAACTGCGGATAAATTGAGAAAAAGGGAAAGAAATTGGGTTAGGATAGCTTGACTCAATACCTGCCAAGATGGGTCCAATAAATTGATATGCTGCCTTTAATAGACAACATTTGCATCATAGCACACATTGCAAAGAAGATCATATGGCATGTTAAAGATAAAGTATTCTAAACCATTATAAGATCAATTATGTTTTATGAAAACGATTGTTCGGTTACAAATAAGAATGTAATAGGCAAGTTTTGTATAGTAGAAATAAGTATATTAAATGGATGTGTGCTTATACAAACCATTTGGCCTAGTGGCTGGTGTTTTGTTTCAAACTATGAGGTATTGGGTTTTAGTGCTTGCACATATGAGTTTGTGCATATCTAAAAAAAGAGTGGATGTGTGGTTAGTAAGGAATGTAAAGTTACAAATTTAATATTAAAGATAGAGATAGTGGGTGTAACACCTACTGAAGGTTTGGATTTTTTGAAAATGTACTTGGATGGAACAATAAGGAGGAAGGTTGATGGATTCAATAATGAAACATGAAATTCTATACGCGGATCAAGTGTAACATATCTGAATGTTATGCAAAACAAACATTACTTGATAAACCTTGATATACTTATCACCTCAAAAGGAACCCATAACAAGATTAATTCAAAAGTGGGATTCATGAAGCCGAATGAAATGCTTCTCATTGGGCTAACAATGAATATTTCATACCAGTTTGAATCTGATTTTCCTAATTAACCTTCGACAAAAATTCCCTCTAATCATGTCTCTAGTTAAACAGTTTAATTTAACTTTAATTCTAGTTAAATTCTTAGTGAGCACCAAGGTTGATTCTCTTGTCATATAACCATTGGTATTCACAGGCAAACGCAGGAAAACATGGCCAGTACAAGAAGTGTCATTTAGCATGCACAAGTTGCAATTGAAGTGATTATGCTTATGCGAAAAGTTAATACAATTTGAGATTGTTGCTTCACTGATAATGGTGCACTTTGGTTTTACCATAGAGCTTTGTCTTATCATATTTAAAAGAACAGCAGTAAAGTTGTAACTTAAATTGTCCATAGTTGAATTTTTTTTTGTTTTGTTTTCAAAGATGATTCTTGGATCTTTCAGAAAGAGTTGTGGAAAGAGCCACAGATGAAAATATGTCCTTTGGTAGAATACGAGGTGAGGAATCAACAAAAGAAAGTGGAAGGAAAATAGAGTAAATGGAGAGCATTAAAAATTTTCAAAAAAGATTTATGTGAAAGGATATCATAACATGTCTAACTTGAAATTACATATGACAATTATGGTAATTATGGAATATAATGATTTTCATATAAGTTCATATGCATATATATATGTATGATAAATTTTTTAATATTTTTGATATTTTAGGATTGCCTAACTTCAGTATTTTCTATTTTTAGAGTATTAATTTTTTTTTCTTTTATAGCACTGGGATTTCATGATTGATTTTATGGCTTTTCTAGTTTGGTGACCTTCCTCTGCTATTTATCTTACAAATGCTTATTATGGAATTAAAGGTGAATTATTATTTTTTCCTTCTCCAAAATTACATGATATCAGAGATCGAAATAGCCACCGGAATCTCCTTGTAGCTCTTGGCTATGAAGGTGGTGATTGAATACAAGACTATCATTAGCCTACGAGGTGCGTGTTCCGTCGACGTCCTCAAATAAATGGAGAAGAAGATAAGCCTCCTTCCATATTGGGGAGTTTGGATTGTCGAGACTACTCCGCAACATTCTTTCACAACATTCTTTCAATTGTCTTTGGATAGAGATATATGCACTTTTTTTTTTTTGGGAATATGAATTAGATTCTTACATAGAGATATATGCACTTTTTTTTTTTTGGAATATGAATTAGATTCTTACACCCATGTTGTCAAACCGTGGGACTATATTCTGAGTAGTCAAAGCTTGTGTATTTCCTTCATCAATTCTCCAGACAATTTTGAAAATTGTCTTTCACCATGTTCACTCGAGTAGTAATTTTAGATATATAAACTAACATATAAAGTTTTTTGCAAAGTTTTAATGTATTTTTAGTGTTTGATTTTGATTTGCTCAAGGTCTCTCATTGCATTGAATTGCTTTAGAATTAATCCATAATTTCAATTTTTACCAGTTAAGATTCTATGGATTAAGTAGTCTTTAGAATATTGTTACATTGACTAGCTAATCCAGCTACTTCATCTGAAAGATTTCTCTTGTAGGATTACCTTATTGATCTTGCAATATCGCCTAAATAATTTTCACATTCTATCATTTCTTCACCATTTTTCAAATTGTCTTTGTGTTTTTGTTGATAATCTCTAGCCATCTGGGTTGTCAATTGTTCCAAACAATTGTCATACATCTCAGGATTGCACGCAGTGATATTTAGTAAGACTTTATTTTTGAAGAAAAAAAAAATTTCATTTGGGCTTCTTTTTTCCGGAAGTTCTTAGCAATTGATTTTTGCGATCATAGGTGTTAATAGACCGTCTAGTCCGATGACCTATATTATATTCCATTGGAACATAATTGTTGTTCTGGCAGGACTGTTAGACTGGTTGAATATGTAGATTGTTTAATGAAGTGGTTTCATCTTGTCCTGCATAATTTTTTTCAATAATAGAAATAGAGTCACTCCAATATCTATCCATTATATCATCTTATATTTCTTTATCACCCTTGATTATCCTTATATTTTCTTTATCATCAGCATAAAAGGCGTCATTGATTTTTATTTGTTCTATTTTTTTGTCTTGCCGTTGCAATTTATATATGGATTTCCAATCATCAGGTAATCCTAATTTTGAAGGGAACACAATAGAAAATTTTTCATCCTCAATTATCTCTTCGATATGCATCAATTTTATATCATCCTCATGCTCAATATTGATTAGCTCCATATCATGTTCATCATCTTCCTAATTCAGAATTTTATCGTCCTATCTCTTATCAGGATTCTGAAATGTAATATATTCGCTAGGAGCAATTGTGTGAGATTCTTCTCTATGAGGACATTTATCCCATACTAAGCCAACCAATATCTTAGAGTTTACTTCTTTTGAAAGTATAAATTTTATACTAGTGGAGGTTAACGTGTGACTTTTTTCATTTTGATTCTAATTCTGGTTTTGATATTAGACATAGTTTTTCGAGGAAAATGACAAATGAGTATAGATTATCACATTTGAATTTTTCATAACCATTCTTTGAATCATGATTTTTATGTATTTTTTGAAACCAGATATAGTAATGGTTGTCAGGGATAATATAGATGATTCCAATATTATCACTCGTATCTATTTCTATGATTTCTATCATAGATTCATTGGGAGTACCAAATCTAGAGTCGAATAGGATAAGTAATACTTTACTTCCTGTCTTTTTTCTAATAAGTTATTTGATTCAAAAGACCACTTATCCAAGATGTATATAAGTATTAATTTTCTTATTCTTTGGTTCAGAGTCAGCTTAAGGGGTAATCAAGTTCATGATAATCTCAGTATTGTCAGTACAATGCAATAAAACTTCTCTATGATGATTGAATAATTTTGTAGAATTTTTAGTAGACTTTATGAATATAGCTTATAAGGATTAAGTCCATGTAGTTGATCATTGAAATCTCTTCTAGAATTACTCTCTTCTAGAAATTTATTAAGTCAAGATGAGGTTAGTGAACTTGATTGATTAGACACAGAATATCTATTTATAATAGTATGCGAAGATCCATTAAACAGAATTAATTTTCACTCCATATTTTAGAAACTGATAACCTTTTCGAGTCTTAAGAGATTTTTTAGAGGTTTTGCCCAATGTCAAAGTCTTGATATGTGAAGTAATCCTATTCAACTCACTTTCAACTTTATTATTTGTAGAAGTATTTTGTGCTAGATTCATAATAACTTTTTCTAATAAAGAGGCTCTAATGGAGATGACTCAACGGAGCTAGGATTGTATTGATTTACTGGATGATAACTCTGTCAGATTTTGACGCAAGATTCTCATAAAGAGACTAATGGAGATGACTTAACAGTGTTAGGATTATATGGATTTGTTGAATGATAACTCTATCAGATTTTGACACAAGATCCTCAGGCTCAAAGTAATCTTCTTTACCCTTATCACTAGTAATCAGTCGAATAGGTAACAAAAAGTTATTCAGGTCCTTTTTATTTAATTTCAGGGTACATCGATTGTATTGATGCTCTTTTAGTTTCTCTATCAATCCTTTTATCTGATGGAATTCTCTCTCACTTTTCAAATGCTTAATTTTATAAATTTCTTTGATTTCCGACAATCTTTTTTGTATTCTAGGGTAGTTTGATTTTTATTTTTCAGCTTGAATAACGCTTCACAATATGTCTTCCTGAGATACCTTTAAGTAATTCACCTTATCTTTTAAAAAACCATTAGTGGATATTTTTCTACTAAGTTTACTGATATGAAAGACAAACTTTCTATAACTTTCAACTGATAAGGATATAAACTATCAGATAGGTTGGATAATATATTTACAACAGTATTAAGCTGAGCTTGATCATTTTGTATGATGTGATGATAGCTATCTGCAGTACAGGAACAAGATAGGGTATTTTTGCAAAAAGAAAATTTTCTTTTGTTTTGATTTTTTAACTCAAGATTACCAAAGCGTCTCATAAAAAGAACACAACCATACTATTAAGATATACTATTATAATAAACAATAAACAGATAATAATCAAGAAACCATACAACATAAATAGTAAATAAACAATATTTTTGGATTTTTACTGTACATAGATAGACGGGAACAAAAACAACTCTGAAGCAAGTGTAGGTTCTGCAAACTCTAAAATTTTTGAAGTTCATAGAAAAGAATCAGCTCTGATACTTATATGCACACGTGTGTGTAGACAACACGCACACGAACAGAAACACACACACAATATATATATATATATATATATATATATCTGTGTGTATGTATGGATATGGATGGATGGATGGTTGGATGGATGTAATTGTTGTTAACAAGTTAGGCACCATAACTGCTTAAACTCACTAGATTGGAGTAGGAAGTTGAAGCACACTCAATTACTTACCCTAGGATGGATGGATGGATGCATGTAATTGTTCTTAACAAGTTATGCAATAGAACTGCTGAAACTCACTAGATTGGAGTAGGAAGTTGAAGCAAACTGAATTACTTACCCTAGTAGGGTGGTTCCTGAAACTTGTATGGTGAGATTCCTGATTAATGGCAAGATTATTAATCATTTCTTTCATGAGATGTCAATATTGTTTTGACATGATTGTGCAACAGCTTAAGCAGCTTACTGTCATTTTTTTTCTGTTTTTCTTTTCTAATGGTTTACGACCTTTCTTGTTCCTTCTATTTCACAGGCATTCATGGATTCTAGATTCACTTCTTATTAGAGATATAGTTTGTACTTTTCTCAAATTTTGGATTTCCAACATGAAATTTCTGGAATTTACTCCATTGGACAGGTGATTTTGAAGTTATGATTTTAGTAATTTTATTTGAAGCTATATTGGCTGCAGCACGATAGTGTTCTAAATGTGCTATGCTACCAGTATTCATTGTGTTCATCTTTCTGAAATAATAATTTACCTTTTACAGTATAAATTTCTTCCTGGATGATTTGAATCTGGGAGAAAGTACCATTAAAGGAAGTCTTGAAGCGTATTCTTGTGAGGGCAATTTGATTTTTCTTGTTTACAATATGACGAGCTATGCTCTTGTTGCCATCAGTGAATCAGTAGCTTTTTTGCGCTTAATGTGGCTTTTGCTTTCACATGGAATTTCCAGGTAAGCACACATCAATGGACCGAAAGCTTTCCTTTAGTTTGGAGCATGAGGTAAGAACCAGAAAACATATTACATGCAGTAAAAAACTACCATTAACTTCAAGGTAGAATTCACAAATATGAAGAACCTGAAGTTTGACATGATTTAGTAACTTCAATAAAATAAGATTGTACTCCATTGAAGATTTGTTCGTTTCTTATGCTAAAAACATACCAGCTTTGTTGATGACAATTTTTTTGAAATTTGAAATTTGAATTTTGTGATATTCCAGCTTTTTGGGGGTTTTTTATGTATCCTTTGTTACTGTTTATTCCTACTTAAAGTTGCCTGTGCTGTTAAATGTAATGTAAGTATATATATTAACAAACAAAATTCAGCATTGAGATATCAAGAAACTAGTTAAAAGTAATAAATGAGTAAAAGTTCTATCACGTTGTCTTTGGCTTCTCCTAACCAAATGGAGTAATAGATCTGAGAGAAACTGAATCAATTTTGATACACTTGATCTGTTTTGTTTTTGATGTTGTTGCTCACATAAGACTTCCTTTTTTTCTTTTCTTTTTTTTTTTTTTAATTTTGTTTGGAATGGGAAGTGGTGGTGATCTTATGATACCATGTTTTTTCTATCGTATGCTCATGTTTTAGAAATTAATGTGACACCTTTCTTTTTGTGAAAATGTGTGGCAGTTTGTCACTTGTTTAATAGATGGTAAATTCTTTCATAAATATCTAATTGCATTCTACTTTTCTGGATGGTGTTTGATACTGTAATGCTGTTTTCTGTTGAATAAAACATTTCTTTATCAGTCAATTCTACCATTTCTCTTTGTAAGCTGATTTATCAGCCATTGATTGATTTGTGCTTAACTTTTTATTTTTTAAAAAATCTTAATTGCAACCTTACAAATTTCTTGCTGTAGATTCTCGGTTACCTTAGCCAATCTGCAGACAGTGACCCTTCCTCGCCTTTGGAATACCTTTCCAGTCGATCAAGGTGACGAGGAGCCCTAAATTAGATAATTCTTGCTAATAATATTTCAGCACCTGATTTCTATTACATTTTCTTTGTCTCAGCCGCAGAACATTGATTTACCTGGTTCTTACTCTGGGTCATATGTATCCAGACTATGACTTCAGGTACGCATTTGATTTTTGATATTCAAAGTGGGGGAATGTTATTGGGTAATGTCCGTCGGCTTGTGAAAGCAGCAGTATGGCAACCCACCTTTTCTTTTTCCTACCACTATTGGGGAATGTTGTCAAATGGTTTGACAGGCGGTGCATAACCGTTGCTCTATGAGTTGAGAGTTCAAGTCTCTCCATTTCCTGGCAGAGCTTTGTGGTTACTTTTATTATAGTTTTTTTGAGTAAATGCTCTTTTTTCTCTGACTATCCTCATCCCGTCTCACCCTTTCCTTGCAATGAACCTATCCCCTTTTCTCCTCCTTTTCTGCCTCCAAAGTGAATCTGTTTTTATATTAATGTGACATCGCATTATCACCCTTTCTTGGTTAAGCAGTGCAGTGCAGGCACATTTGTTTTTCAGAGAGGAAGAATGGGACAGCTTCAGGCAGATTTTTGACACCTACTTGTTTGAGGCTGCTAAGGTATATTATTTCTTTTCTGTAAGACTAGATATGTATTTGCTTTTGTGATAAAATTAAGAAGGATGGAGGAATAATTGCACTAGAGAGGTAATTGTAATAGCAGCCATTGAAGATAAGATTTTGGAGTTCATTTAGATCATTTGTTAATACACATTAAAGCAAAAAAATGCATCATGAGCAGGTGTTAATGTGAAATTGGAAAGAAAAAGATGCAAACCAAAGATAAAATGGAAAAATTGTTTTAAAATAGTTGTTAAACAGCTTCATGCAGTGCTTAAAATGAATGAGCAGATAAGAAGGATTCTGAATCCACCTCCAAATAAATAAAACAAAAATAATGATGATGATGATGCTTAGGCAGCCATACTATACAGAAAAGATTCATTTTTTCACTTGCCATTTACTTTACGAACTCTATTAATGAGTCATTCCAGACATTTTCAATGACCTTTGTTGTGGTGAAGGGATATCTTCATGATTAGATTGAAGATTCTGTAAGGACACGGTGTATGGTGCTTGAAATTGAATTCAGAGCCATTTGTATGACTGGAAATTAATTGTGATTCTACCATCATGTTGGTAACTTGGTGAGTTGCTTACAATCCAAACTAGGGGTGGCTTTGGGGTTAGCTCTCTTTTGGTGGACAGCCATACCCTTTGTCGTGGCTATTGAAGCATGTGCTTATTAAAAATGAATGTTGACTTGTTATTCTCATCCTCTTGCATGCACCTGGCTTTGTGAAAGTGGTTTTGATCTACTCCTCTTGGCAAGATTGCATAGAAAATGCTTAATTTGTAAGAACATGTGAGAAGTTTGCGTATAGATAGTGCTGCAAACAGAGAAGTTGTAATCTTATCATTCTGCAAATCCAAAATTTGTGGGCATTTCATCTGATTGATATACTTGTGAATATCTTGAACTGCTTTAGAACAAAATTTGATATGATCCCCCTTTTTTTTGCATAATTTTTTGAGGAGGATCGGGATTTGTGTGTGTGTGTGTGTGTGTTGATATATGCATAGGATTTGGGTATTGAACATTTGAAGAATGCCAGCTATCCAAAGGAAGAGGTTGAGAATGAATGTTTGGGTTGGGCCTGGAGCGTTTGGCTTGAGGGAGAATTGGTTGGGGAGCCCTTGATGCCTCCATATTTGGAATAGCTGTTAGGCTCAGCCAAAAGTTTTTCAGGATCTAAAGGTTCAAAATCAAGGTTTTTGTAGTCTTTTTTGTTTTTTTTTGTTTTTTTTGAATCTAATATTTTTGTAGGTGGGTCTACGTTCAAGTAGACAAAAGAAATGTCTGCTTTTGCTATTCTGTTTCCATTTTGGATGGGACGTATTGCAAATCCAATCAATGTTTAGATATTTGGAATGGTCAGCATCAGCAGCACAGGGAAATAATGAGAAAAATATCGGATAGCAAATAAAATGAACAAGGAAAATCCTAAACGAAGGTACAAAAAGTCATGTTTGTTTATTGTCTGCCATAGTGTGCCGTTAGGTGTTGCTTATTCTATGCAATAGAAAAAAAATGCATTTAGGGAGCGTGAAGAAATTTAGTTATGAAGAGGCCAATTTTCAATACACAAAATTATGTCTTCCGTAATAATTTGTGAGATTTTCATACTTCCCTCAAGTTTTTTTCTTGACAAATCTGTATGGCTGCCTGCTCAATGCTTACATAGTTATTTGTGGCACTATGCACTTTGTTTCCTATGGGCTGGCGGCAGCTGGGCTTCCCTAAAAAGTCTGTTTAGCTTACTTTATGAGAGTTCAGTTTTTTACAACAGCCAACTTCCTCATGATTTCTTGGTTTTATTTGATAAATATAACAGCAATCCTACCAAACATATTATAAAGTGGGCAAGCTGGCATCTTTTTCAGCTGAAAGTTTCAACTGTCTTAACTGTTGGGCGGATGATGTCATGTTGTCTCTGAGCAATGTGATTCTAGGTGTTTCCCTCTCAGAACTGAGCTATCATTCCTTCTTCACCATGGTGGTTAATTGAATCAGAATATTTTGCTGATTTAATTCATTGGATTATCTTTTGTTTCTTTTCATGTCTTCTATTTATTTATTTATATTGAATCTCAACTTTAAACCTTTTAAATATTTATAAGCTTGTAAATGTAATCCTTGGCGGAGATAGATGAGACACATCTCTAGTGCCAGTTCCTTGTTTGTATAACTTAACTAGCAGGTTTAAGTGGCACATGATCCTTCAGTACCTCCAGTTCCAATTTCTAGTCCCAACTTGCAACTCCATGGATCCAACAAGTCAATAATTTTGTGCTTTTATTTATCTCATTTTACTTTTTTCTTAAATCATTGCTGACTGTGAGCTTATCTGCATGCATGTATTGTTAAAGCAATGACCGTATCTCAAAATTTGCCTCTTACTATAATATTTACTTTATCCATATAACTTAAGTATATAAGCATACTTTGTGGATATTCAATTTGCTTTAGCTCAACATTTTCTTCAGGAATGGTCCCTACTTAATGACGGTTCCCTTCTGGAGAGCATGGCAAAGGCCATTGATGAGGTGAAGCATCTGTGTAAAGTTTTATACTCAATCCTCGAAGCCAAGTAAATTAAATATTGGCAGCAGCAGTGATATGTATATTGGCTTTCTATGCAGGTTATAAAGCTGGATGAATGTGAAGTTTACAGCTACAATCCAGATTTTGAAGGGGACCCTTCCATTGAGAAGGGAGCAATGTAAGCTCCATTTTTATAAAATTACCATTTTTGAGCCATGGATTCACTTTAATTTTGACTTGTGGTATACCTTAATGCAGTTGGTCCTTCAATTTCTTTTTCTACAACAGAAAACTCAAGCGCATTGTGAGCTTCCGCTGTTGTTGTTTAAGGTGACTTCCCAAACTCCCAACTTATGTTTCGCGCTCGCAACAATTTCTATGTATTTACGAATCTAACACAAAACTTTGCTTTTTCACATTTTAACCACCCAAATCTTTAATCACATAAAAAATACCACCAATTTAACTTCTGAAAAGTGAATTACACCTTTTTATGCATAAGGTGGTATGAATTTAAAAAATGATATTTAGATGTTATATATATAAATACATAAGATATGAGTGGCATGTATGTAAATCTTCCTATAAATAAACTTCGTTTAAATTACCTCTTTTTTTTGGCTATGGTGGTAGCAACTTGGCTATTGATGGTCTACCTGATGAGGAGATACTGGAAGAAGGGGAGGATGACGGCTTGTTCATCAACATGGACATGTAGCCAAGGTGAATGGCTGCTCTGTGAATATTATGATGAAATCTCCTATTGTACATAACTAGTAGTGAATGCCTGACTTCTAGACAATCTATTAGCTATATTTGTATAGTAGGGCTTGGATAAGTTGGATCAGCTCTGTTATTTGTATCCACTTTCCACCAGCTGATGTATCTAAGTAAAAGAATCATCTTCCGCGTAATCGTTGTGATATAATAAAAGCTACTAAAGATTTTAGCCTGCTACTACTGGTTACGAAACTGAGTTGTCTTTTCCTAAAATCTTATTTTGGTTTTACTATAAAGTGATTCGTTCATTTAAAATTATTAAGCTTAATATCAAGTATTGAACAAGTAATTGAATGACGAACGAGTTTGTTTGTGAACATAAACGAATAAGTTCGGTTATATTCATATTTAGTTTGTTTAAGTTTTGAGCTTTTAAAATTTGCTCAAGCTTGTTTATTTATTAATTTGAATGCACATGTTTGAGCCTTAATCGAGTCGAGTTCAAGTTGTTCATCAAGTGCATTTGTTCATTTACAGCCCTAGCCCATGCATAATGAAGTGCATTTCGTTATTAAATGTTAGTTTATTGTGATATTTTCCATGGATTATTAAGGATTTGAGTCACACATACATATGAAAGTTTAGGTGTTCAACACGTAAATACATAAAAAATGACCCTAAAAATGTGTTTTTAATTTTTAGCAAAATTTATCAAAATATCTTTTTAGAAAATTATAAATATGATCTTATTTTTCAAATAGAAATAGATTGAATCTTAAAGTAATTATATATAAAAAAAAGTTTAGAGATTTACAGAATTGTAGAATTTCACATTCATGATCATCACTGGCACCTATGGTCACTTGATTGTAATTGTTTGATTGTTTTTGTCTGATTGATATCTATGATTTATAATCGGTCTATTATTATCATTTAATTGTCTTTGCTCAAAGTCACCTATTTGTTGCAATTCAACTATGATTGTCCAATAGCCATCATATATCTATGTTGATTTAATGCTATCATCATCTTTTAACACTTCTCTAATATTCTCAACTATAATCATAGAAGATCACGATTATGTTTTGTAGTTTGTAATCCAATCTTTTCCAATTATGCGGAAGAAGCATTTTAATCACAATCAAAATAGTACATTATTTTATTTGGGCTAAATAAGTGATTTTTTACTATTTGATTTCCCTATGGAAGAATTTGGGCGTATCTTCTAAAATCTTCTTATATTTGTGAGTGAGTGAAATCTTCATGCGATATTAAGAAATTAATTCTCATTTTTCCACCATACATATCTTATGAAGCACAAGTTTAGTGTCATCTATGAGAATTATTTCTTTCATGGTGCAAATGTTTCTCCATTGTAACAAGCATTTCTCTCAATCAAAAGATGACATAATCTAGTTAGTGAAAATCACATTGGCTTGATTTTGAGAGATTATATTTTTAAGGTGAAGTAACAGACTCGAATCTTTCAGCTTTTAGAAAAAAAAAAAAAAAATACTCAATGATCATAGTACGATGAAGTTCTTCCTCCACCATAGCCTAGCTAATATTGTCTTGACACTATCGGCTTAACTCATCATTTTTATATTGTCCAACCAACCTCTAAACCCTAAGAAATATTGGTGGAATTGGCCAAATCTTGCCTCATTGACATCTTTTGTGATGTTATAAGAGACGAGCTTTGAAATCTCATTCAAAAAAAAAAAAAAAAAAAAATTTTTTTTGTCTAATTAAAAACTTCAATGAAAAAAATTATCACAAATTGTAGGATTGTCAAAATTAACACTTCAGAGGGTAATATGATATTAAAAAAAAAAAATTGAACATCTCAAGTGACTAAAACTATAAAAAACTTTAAACAGAGATGACCAACCCCAAAATTTATCATTTTCAACATTTATAATGACAAAAAAATATTTCTTGCAAAGAAGAGATTGGAGCATTAGTATGCTAAAGGCATCTGAACTATTATTTACATTAATAATTTGCAATTATTGGTTTCACAATATTATTGATTATCAAATTTATTGGAACAAAATATTAGAGTTTTTGGCACTATTACAAAAATTCAATTGCAACTTACCCATCCTCAAGCATAAGAAGCTATGCTCAGCAAAGTCTAATTATTTTTGATAACTCATTTTGAATGAATAAAACATCTACTATTAACAGGTTAATATAAATGGTTGAGTGGATATCCTATTCGTAGTTGCCTTTTAAACTCTAATCTTATATTATGATATTCATGATTTCAGAGGATAACAACAGTTTACAGTACAATCAACCTTTTAGTTATTTTGAGTAAACCATTTTTATGATCAACACTTTTAATTCAGTCTGTGGTACTAAAGCATAGACCCCATCTATGATGCTATACTAAATCGACCTTTTGCTATCAAATTTTATCATAAAGACATCTATCCATCATTTAATAAATAAGGTTTTCTATGCTAAGTTGTGTTAAAATAATAAGAAAAAATAATTTTTACCTTGCTTATATTACTTCTAACACATGCAATGAGAAGATCACAATTTTGAAGAAACCCGAAAGGATCACAGTCCTAATCTCATTGAGATTTATAACTTTTTAAGATAAGGCATTTATCTTTTAAAAGTAATCACAAATTTACCATTTCAAGCATCTCTTTATTTAAATTAACATGTATCCCATATTGATCATTACTGATTTTTTAATAAAAAAAATATATTTTATAAGCTCTTATCTCGCAAGTGCTTAATATGGTTGTTAACCTCTTTTTAGTTCAAACACTCTTCTCCTGACCACTACCCAATCCAAGTTTAGTCTCCTTCATAGTTTCCTTAGGTAGTTAGTCTTGTCCTTAGTTTGATTGGTTGGTCTTGACATGGGTGGCTTTGTCCTGGGCCCTGTAGTTTTAAGTGAACTTCATTAGACCCATGTCTTGCCCCACAACATTGGAACTTACTGGTCAAGTCACTCTAAAGCTTAGGATAGCCAAGCTATACCTTGGCTAGCCTCTTTGGTTCGCTATTGAGTTGGTTATAGTTGAATTTAGGCTTGAATTAAATTAAAATTAAAGCCCAAAATTAATTTAAAATTTAAATTAATTCAACTAAATCTGAATTCAAACTTAAAATTGAAATAAGTTTAACTTTATATGAAACTGACCAAAATCAAGATAAGAACAAATTTCAACATAATTTTTAAACTAAGTTTAATTCAAAAATAATTAAAACTTAATCAGTAAAATAGGCCTAAACAAAACAAATATAAATCATGGCCCAAATCTAGTTAAAGCTCAACTTAAATTAAACTAGATTCAAAACATTTTCAATCTATTTTGACCTAATCTAGACTAAGTCCAATTGAACTAAGCTATAAACTAATCTAATCTAAAATGTAAACTTAGATAAAGCCATAATAAAACTTAATTCTAAATAAAAATAAATTAAATCTACTCAAATTTAATTTAATAGTAACTAAACTAAACAAACATTTAACTAAAACTAAATTCAAATTTAAAACAACATTAAACTATAAATTAAAATAAGCCATAAAATAAACTAATGACCTAATTAAACTATAATCTAGTCAAACCCAAGGCCAAATATAAACATAAATAAAACACTGATTTCAAACCCAGTAAAATCAAATTAATCCTAATCAAATTAGAACCAACATTTAAATTATACTAAGTTTTAGTTAAATTTAACTTAAAACTAAATTGAATTTATTCTAAGATAAATTAAATATAACTTAATCAAATTCAAAAGAACCTCCTGTTAGGTCACAACACAACTAAACCAAACTTAAACTAAATCCAAACAAATATTAAAATTAAAATAAACTAAATTTAAACCTATAAGCTAACCAATAATACAACATAAAACATATCATTCAACTTAAGGCTAATACATGACACAACCTAACTAAATTCATCAAAATTGACCTTGCCTATGGTTGTGAGTTTCATTTAGCAATTATAAGTTTAGGTGTTTATTGGTGTAGCCAGTTGATCCTGTCGCCTTATTGGGCAAGCTAAGGTTTAGACCCACCATGTAAGCTTTCCCGAGCACATCTCTCTCCCTTTGTTGTCTTAACCTCCACTCATCATGTCAATCAAAACCAAGGGAGAAGTATAACAATCTTTGGACCTCTCTTGGATTGGTCCATCTCAATCGAGTAGTTCCACCATGACATCCATCTATGCTAACCTGAGAAAGATACCAAATTTAGCTTTCTGACAGCTTAACTCATGTTGCTAAACCATCCTACCCGACACTTTTCTCAAGAATAGAGTGGCCATTGCACAACTTCTTCTTGGATAAGGTTTTTTCCACTTTCTATGATGGTCAGACCATGTGCCACCATGGCCAAATCAAGCTAGCTCTAGCCATGCTCTTCCTCCCATAATCCCAAGCCATTATATTAGACTTTTCTAGTGGTTGGATACTCTCCCCCTTTCTCTAAAAGCCAACCATGGCCAAAAGTAGGCAGAGGGGGAATTCAAATTCCCTTCATTTTAACATATAACCTCTAATTGTTACTGCCCTATCCATCTATAAGCTTGTACAAACACAGTGAGCCTTTTCTTTGTTTTCCAAGCTATTATGTGTCTTCTAATGGCTAGCTTCAATAAGACAAACCTAGAAAGTTGGTTGTCCTACCAGTCCAGGCATCACAAGCTCTTAAAACCTAAAGGAAAACTGATTGCCTCCTCCTCCTTTAGATTCCAATTGCAAGGATTGAGTTAAAACCCCTCCTAATTCGTATTCCTTAGTCCACTTCCATTTTCATTTAGTCTTGATATTCTATGAAAGAAACATAGTCTTAGAGCTACCCTTTTTGGATCAAAAGGGACGAAGTCCATGTGATCCTTTTTGGATCAAAAGGGACGAAGTTTCGTTTGTTGGATCAATCAAATCAAGTGATTTTAAATGAATGACTTATATTTCTTATTGGAGGTAGGAGATAAAACCATAACCATTACCAAACACAATAAACTTTAGCCAACCCCTAATTTAACCTAAAATTAAAATCTAACTAAATCATTCTTATTCGGATAGGAGATAAAATCATTCCTTATTGGAGGTAGAAGACAAAATCATTGTCGTTCAGGTATACCTTTGGGAATTTTCTCATTTTTTGAGGCTTAATTCAAATTCATTCGAAGTTCTCTAATCATATTAATTAATTATATTTAGTTAAATTATTTGAACTAATCTTAAATTTCATCAAAATCTAAGCTTAATTGATTTCTTCAGAGATTCAGTGGTGGGTTTAGGGCTCTAATTTGGAATGTAAAGTGATTAAACCTAGTTAAACCAATTGGTTATTTAATTAAACTTACAAGCTCTTTCAAACCATGTTTTAAGTAAACTTTTTATTTCTTTTGGACAAGATATCCGGTTGAGCTCATCAATGATGATCAAAATGGATAACATAAGATTTTCTATCAAAATTCTTTTAAATAAAAATAGGAGCATTTGTGATAGTTGTAGGATTGAGAATACGGAGGTGGTCTGTAGTGGTTGGGAACAATTCAATTATAATAAGACAAAATATTAAGAGCATTTAGATTAGATTTAAGAATTTTGGGGGAGAAGCCAAAATTCTCTACGGAGTATATTAGAGGTTTAAAGTGTACAAGAATATGAATTTTGATATTCCTAAGATAGATTTAATGTTTAGGTTAGGTGGTCGAGAGCTTTGAAATGGCTTCGATATCTTTGCTTGAGATGTTGTAGCTTTAAGAGGATGCTTGTAGACGTATGAGCTAGAGGGAGTGGAGTCATTAATAATAAAGAAGAATGAGATGTTGAAATGAAGTAAAATTAGATAAAATCATAATTAGGGATGACAATTCAGGTCAACAGGTCGGTTCAGATATGACCTGAAAATGACCGAACCCGAATATGATCAACCCGAACCCTACCCGAATAATAAACAGACTGAAAAACTCAACCAAATTGTGAAATTAGATAAAATTAGATAAAATTGTGAAATAGCTATAAATTCCAACCTTGTTCTACATGACCTAGCTTGATCAAAATGTTCATCTCAAAGACTTGTCACATGCAAAAGTTTGGTCATTCAAAATTTAGAAGTATGATAGGAGCATTCTAGTTTATCTAAGAAAATGTCAGAAGATTATTGATTTTTATCTATAATGTGACACCCATATTCAAAAATTGATTAGAAGATCCTTTTGCTAGCTAGTTTGATAGACCCATTCGAGCCAGAGGTGCAACAACGGTGGTCCAAAAGTAACAATCACCAGCGATGTCTCCAATCAACTAATGAAATATCCCAACTTATTGATCAATATGTGTCATTTACAATACACACATGATGTATCATATCAACCAATGAAATATATGAACTTATTGATCAATATGCCCCTTTTCTAATAGAGATAACAAATCAAAATCAGGATTGGAGGATTGACAAAACTAATTATGAGAAGATTCGTAGCTCAATTTTGAGGTGGCAAAAAAAAGTAGAGGATAACTTGCCACTTCTATATTGAAATATTCTTCTCATAAACAGCAATTATTTGTCACATACAACTCACAAAATAGACATAAATAGACGTCATACAAAGTTAAAAAAGCTAGAAAAGATTTTTCATCATAATCAGATTCTTTCAGAACGATACAAAAGGCTCGGAACGCTTCATCATTTGCCGCGTTGCTTCGGTTAAATAAATAAACTCATTAACTCAATAACCCATTAATTTATTAATTTCTGACTAATACTTCAAGTATTTTCTGGAAATCAGCCTTAGACTTCTTCCTAAAGTACGAATGAAATTTACCGAGGAAAAAATATTCCGTACAAACACCGCATGCAGAGATGCATTCGGTATCCGGTCTCCACTGTTGATCACCGCAGATATGTATTTCAGTGGGCCTCATTTTCAACTTTTTTAAAAAAAAATTGATTGCGGTGATCGACGGTGGTGATCGGACACCGCATACAATAATAATAATTTATTTCTTATATGATAGAATAATTTTTTTAAAAAAAAAAAGTAAGGCCGGCATTTATCTTGTTGTCCCTACCCATATAAATATATATGAATAAGATTGACGAATAATTATTTAATTATGCTTCAATTAATAAATCAGTTAATTGAAGTACGGGCATGGCGCCCCACCGGCTTGCATTTGTAAAATGAAAAAGGGGCATTTACATACATAGTACATAAGTCTTGTGTATTTACATATCTCACACAAACTCTCATATTTACTCAAACAGCCCTCAAATCTTTAAAATCATATAAAAAAAATAATTAAAAAGAAATATTTCATTTCAGGCATAGATTTAAAGCACCAAAAATACATATGTAAATATGAAATTTTGTGTGAGATATGTAAATACATATGAATTTTGTGCTACAGATGTAAATTTCCCGATTAAGAAAATCGAAAAGTCGAATTTGGATCATTTTCAATTATAATAGGTTTCATGAGATTGATTAGATAGATTTACACGGACAATTTGTTGGATATTTAGTTTACTTTATAATTAATTGGTGTGAGACGATCACAATGAAAATATAGAATACGACAACAGAAGAAAACAAGACTAGCAGCCATTGACATTCGGTTGGCGGAGCGGTAAGACCATCGGCCTCCTTAGAGAATCGGTTATAGTCTGAATTGTGAATCACACCATGCTTGTGGTTTACCTTCCACTTTGGGAAGGCCTACTTTCCACATAATCTCTATTTTTACATTTTAAACACTCAAATATTTCCTAACATTTTTTTAAAAAAGGCATTTAAAGGCATACTACTCAATTCTTATGTATTCACATTTCTAACACGCAAACTATATTTTTTGCATTTCTACCACCCACAACTTTTATATGACATCAAAAAATATTTATATTATTGTATGATCAAAGTAGGCTAACTGGATCCGATAGCCCTGGATGGGACACGTGTTGAGTAAGCAACACCGGTGAATGCAAAAATCTGCTAGTCGACACGAAACTAATTATTCAGCTGACTGAATCAAGAAGTATAACCGGATGTAAACAAATGGCTTGTCACCCTAAGAGTAGGCAAAACAACTTTTTGTGACCCAACATATCATAAAATGTAACTTATATTTGCTATAAATATGGGAACTGACAATAGAGAATTTTAGAGTGTTAATGACATTTCATAATGTAAATTATATTTACTATAAATATGAGAACATTAACATGTAAACTGTAGCTTTTTTGAGGAAGCTCCAGAAGATTACTGAGATTATTCACATGAGACTCTTTTCCGTTTCTATTTCTCTTTCTATCTAACCTACACTCTATTCCTTGGTTGTGATCAACGAACAAATCTTAGTTCAACACCTTGGAAGGTGCAATGAGTGTGGATAATGCCGCAAACAAAAAGAGAAGTAATTCACGGAGAAGAACTCCAACCTCAGGAAACCACCTGATAACATGACTTGTACCCATGCATTTGTGACCCAACAGATCAACAACCTTAAGGAATAAATGAGAAGGCATTCAAAAGCGCTCTTCTCTAAGAGAGAGTGCAACCGCAAAGACCAGCCATGCCCAGTTATCCTGGAAGTACAATGACCAAGAACAATGAATAAAGCCCCCGAATCAGATCAAAACACACGTTACCCAGACAATGTAGGTTTTGAGGCGCTTAACCATTGAACATATGAACGTGTAAAAGCTTCACGGCCCATGCTTCTATAAAATGAATTCTCATATAAAATCTTCAAAGTTGAGCCCCCAAAGCACTTCAAGATCTTGGCTTTATAATCTTATCGGGGACATTCAAATCTGGTCGTCCATATCGACTCTTTCAAGTTGGCAGTATGCCAATTCAGAATCAGTGATGCACTCAAGTGTCGCCTCTTCTTCATTACACTTACAGAATCAACCCTGTGTTGATTCAATTGTCTACCACACGGAGTGAGAACCTCCTACATAAATTTCAAGAGAGAGTTTGTAGCCCAGTTCTCCATCATGTAGAAGCTCCTGAGAAATTTGTAATACATGGATATATAACCCAATTCTAAAGGGAAATATTGGAAGTTCAAAAAATTAAACCTACATTAGTGCATGCTGCCCTAGCACAATGACTTAGAGAAGGCATGTATAGCTATTTCATAGGACTACAATGACCTACAATTTTGGCCAAGCTATTGGAACTTGCCAACAATTATATATTCGCTGAAGAATATAACTCTCCCCAATTACTAAAAAAGGGTCACTCGGTCAATGTCCACTAAAGAGATGTACTCATAAAGGAGGTTGGGGATAAAGGCTAAATCCTCATTTGCTGATTAGGGCTTGATTCACAGAGTGGTAATCATCCATGGAGTTCCTTTTTACCTTCATGCATCGTGAGTGGTTCCTTTTCACCTTTCTCTTGTGATGAATACGTGGGTGGTGTAGGATTGTAGGATGCTTTTAGAATTAATTTTAAATCTTTAATGTGATGAATATTCTTCCATGCTAAATTTACTTTTCATTTTTTCCAAGTAATTAATTAAAAATATTGTGATCCATAATGAATCGGGAGAGCTATGGAGGAATGATTAGGGTATTCACATTGAATTAATGGGAGAAAGAAAAGTAGTCTATAAGGTAATGCAACTAGATAGGGAATTAATCTTTAATGTGAATACTACGATAGATGAATCACAAATTATTAGTTTTTAGTTAGCGAACGTGTAATGTAGGACTTGTATCCTATGATTCAGAACTAGAGAGGACTACTAGGAAAATTAGAAAATAGAAAAAACCTCAAGAACTTGTAGATAAATGAAAAACGTTCAACAAAACAATTTAGATAACAAAATACCAATTATTGATCATCATAACACTCATAGACCATTAAGATATTACGCTAGTCCTACGACAGATGAAATTCACTTAAGTATTTAAACTCCTATTGTAGAAGCGAACATATTTGAATTGAAGCCTGTTGTTATCCAAATGATGTAGAATAACCATTTTGGAGGAACCCCATATGAGAATCCAAATTTACACTTAGCAAGTTTTCGAGAACTTCATGCTACATTTCGTTATAATGGTGTGTTAAATGATGTTGCTCGACTTAGGTTTTTCCCCTTTTCATTAAGGGATAAGACTAAAATGTGGTTGAACTCATTAACACCTGTATTGATTAGAACTTGGGGCGACTTAGCCCTAAAGTTCCTAGCTAAGTATTTTCTACCTCCAAAAACTTATATAATTAGGAATGATATTACTACATTTGGCTAGTTAGAATGTGAGTCAATTTATGAGGCATGTGAGAGATTTAAGAAACTTCTTAGGAAGTTTCCACATCATGCTAGCTCGATTGGTTAATTATCCAGACTTTTTATAATGCTTTAATAGGATCTCTTAGATCTATTATTAATGCTGCCAAAGGTGGTTCATTCATATCCAAGTCCTTTGATGAGGCTTATTCTCTAATTGAGAAGATGACCACGAATAATTTTTAATGATTTTTTGAAAGAGTAAACCTTAGGACGGTAGTTAATGTGCTTGATATGTATGTGTCATCAATTCTAACTTCTCAAGTAGTAGCAATATCAAAGAAGTTAGATCAATTTGAAATGAACTAATATCAAATATCTCTAGTAATTAAGGAAAATTCATTTGGACAAATGGTTGATGCTAGTCCTTCATCATTTGAGACCTTAAATCAATTAACAATATACCTAACAACTCTTATTTTAATTTTTATAACCCAGTATGGAAAAACTATTCGAACTTTAACTAGAATAATAATTTTGATGAGGAAAACAAATAATGGAAAAATAATCAGGAAAATCTCTTAGGAAATTGGAAGAACAAGGCGAGTTTCAACTATAGACCTACTTATCCTCTAGGATTTAACTTCAATCCACAATTTAAGGAGAAGAAGTTGTCTTGGGAGGAGGTTGTATTGCAGTTGGAAATCAACCACAAAGTCCAGGTGTAGCTATAAGGAACATAGAGAACCAATTGGGGCAGGTTGTTAACTTCCATAGCAATCAACCTAAAGGAACTCTTTCTAGCAACACTATGATTAACCCTAAGGAGAAGAATTGTGAGCATGTAAAAGCGATCAAATTAAGGTGTAGACGAGAGTTGAAGGATGTAATTTGGAAAGAGATTGATGTTGAAAAGAAGATTGTGGAAATTGAAAATCCTTTGGAGAGTTTTGCTAAGGACTTAGAAAAACTAGTCTCCTTGACTAAAATCAACTTAGGAAAACCACCACCTCTATTTTCTCAAAGACTCAAACAACGAAAGTTGGATCGGTAATTTTCAAAATTCTTTGAAGCATTTAAGAAGCTAACTATTAATATTCCTTTTGCTGAGGTTTTCGAGCAAATGCACAACTATATAAAGTTCATGAAAGATATTCTTAACAAAAAAAGGAAGTTCGGAGATTATGAGATAGTTGCACTTAGTGAAGAGTGCAGTGCAATCATTCAAAAGAAGCTTCCTCATAAATTTAATAATCATGGGAGCTTTGCAATTTCTTGTTCAATAGGAGAATAATATTTTGAAAAAGCTTTATGCAGTATTGAAGCAAGTATAAACCTTATACCATTTTCTATCTTCAGAAGGTTAGGATTAGGAGAAGTGTCTCTTAATACTGTAACCCTTCAACTAATTGATCAATCATTCACTTATCCAAAGATTATTATAGAAAATATTTTAGTTAAAGTGGATAAGTTTATCTTCACTGTTGATTTCAATGTGTAAGATATGGAGGAAGATAAAGAAATTCCAATTATTTTAGGTAGATCTTTCCTCGCATCTGGACAAGCTATAATATACATGTAAAAAAGTGAATTAACTATGAGATTAAATGATTAGAAAGTTATATTTAATATCTTAAAACTTATGTTAATTGTAAGAGTGGAGAGAAAGTTACACAATTATTTTCACAATTGTTACACATTAATGGAACCTCTCTAACCTCTAGGGCCTCTAAACTCTCACCACCTCCTCTAGACTCTCTCAATTTTTGGCCAAAATGTTCTTTTAAAGTTGTGGATGAGCTTTCCAAAGAGTTGCCTAAGCATCCCTTCAAAATTTGGCCTTATCCCAAGCTTGAATAGGCATAACCGTTGATCTCGCCGTCGGCGGCCTCGAGGGCGCTGTCGGCGGGCTTCTGAAGAATTTTGTCCTGTAGTCTGGGGAAAAACTCGCCGTCGGCGGGTCGAGGGCGCCGTCGGCGGCCTAGTTCAAATCTTCACATTTTGGTCCTTTTCGCTCCAAATTCGCTCCTTTTTG
>NW_018165151.1:791747-792227 GCF_001263595.1 Phalaenopsis equestris
TGTAGTAAAGTTTTAATTCAGAAATACTATAAGTTTGATTTAGATAAATATCATAGTGAGATTTTTGGAAAAAATTCAAGTAATTGAATTAACTCTATAGCTACAGCCTTCTATTTATTTCAAGAATGACTATACGTTGTAATATTAAGTCACTTAGAATATTCGAGAGATAGGAACTTCATGAGAACTCTACTAGTAAAAGAATTATTCCATAAATATAAGTTCAGGAATGTATTTAAGTTTTCCATTTAGGTAGGTCCAATGAAGCCAATTTTTGATTAGGTATCTCCTCAAGCTTCTCCTCACACATATATATATATATATTCTTTCTTTTCTTTTCTCTTTTTCATTTGGATTGCTTTCAATCCTATATATTTTTCTCTTCTTTTAGGGATTGTTGTCAATCCTTTCTTTTCCTTTTTCAAGTGAGGATTATTATATCTGGATAGCCTTTAATGATTTTGAACTTCACTTTTCTTT
>NW_018165151.1:792696-793730 GCF_001263595.1 Phalaenopsis equestris
CTTCACCTGGTCTATAATATTAGGAGTTTTCTACACATCTAAATCATTAGAGGAATTTCTGGGTAAAAAAATTTTAAAATAGGAATAAAACCAAAACATTAAATAAGCACAACATTTCCTAACACAACAACAATATTAAACAACTTTAAAAAAATTACAAAAATGAAAATCACATTACAATCCACAATTCTACTTAATATCTATTGAACTACACATGCACATTTAACTACCACACTAAGTTTATAAAAAATTAAAATTATCCAAGTACACAAAATGAAAGTCCAAATACATAAGCATCCATTTCTATTACAAAAAGATTACATAAAATAAAAATACAAACATAAGTACATCAATTTTCATTCTATATCAAAATCCCAAGCTATATCTTCATCGCCTTGATCAGCAGGTGGATTGGGTTGTTACTGTGTATATCGTGGGCGTTCAGGAATCGTAACATCAGGCTCTCCTCTGTAGTGTTGGGCCTGAGCTTTATAATAGGCTATCTCAAAATTTGAAAGCCTCTGCAGGTACTCACTATCATAATCATGACGACGTTCTAAACCTCCAATCCTTTCACTTATCAATTCTATGCTCTTCTGCTGGAAGGTCAACTCATTCATCAGATTAGAGAGGGTAGGGGAACTAGAAGGTGGAAGGTCATAACTTGTAGAGGGGACATCTCTACTAGTAGAAGGTTCTTGACTTTTACTCCCAGTTCTCCATTTCTCATGGGATTTATAAGTCTTCAAATTAGCTTTACTAATGGGTTTCATACATCTCCAAATTCTACTCCAGAAAGTTTGTAAATTGCATAAATAAGTCCAGGATGTCCTAGACCTCGACTAGTCTCACTCCTTCCCGTAGTCAATATATTCTTAAGAATTATTCTCCCCACATTTATAGTTTTACTATTTTGAATACAAAAATTCATAATAGCTCTATCTCTAGTTACCTCACTATGGTGATAGGTCGATAACAGAGTAGAGGAAATGAAATAGTGTCACGCCTTAGAGGTGGCATTCAACATGGAAGCA
>NW_018165151.1:799352-799644 GCF_001263595.1 Phalaenopsis equestris
TTTGATTATCAGTTCCCTTTCTATCAATAACCACAAGGTCAAATTCTTGCATCAAAAGTATCCATCTAATTAACCTTGGTTTAGCATCCTTCTTTTGCATCAGATTTTTAATAGCAAAGTGATCAGTATGCACAACACATTTAGCTCCAATTAAATAAGATCAAAATTTATCTAAAGCATATGCCATAGCTAGTAGCTCTTTTTCAGTAACAGTATAGTTAATTTGAGTATCATTAAGAGTTTTACTAGCGTAGTCAATCACCTTAAAAATCTTTTCATACCTTTGTCCAAG
>NW_018165151.1:800017-801285 GCF_001263595.1 Phalaenopsis equestris
CATTTCTCCCAGTTCAGAACCAAATTAGTTCTTTCGCATAACTCCAAAACTTTTTCAAGGTAAATTAAGCTTGCGTCAAATGATGTTCCAAATACAGAGAAATCATCCCTAAATACTTCCAATCCATCATCAATTAACTTACTAAATATACACATCATACATCTTTGGAATGTTGCAGGTGCATTACATAATCTGAAAAGCATTCTTCAAAAAGCAAAAGTTCCATAAGGACTAGTAGATATTGTCTTTTCTTGATCCTCAAGAGCAATAGGAATTCAATGGTAACCGATATATCCATCTAAAAAGCAAAAATATTTGTGCCCAGCAAGTCTATCCACTATTTGATCTAAAAAGGGTAAAGGGAAGTGATCTTTCCTGGTGGCAGTTTTAATTTTCTATAATCAATGCAAATACGCCACCAAGTAACTTGTATGATAGGTATTAATTCATTATTTTTTTTTATTTCAACAGTCACTCCTCCTTTCTTAGGAACACAATGAATTGGACTTACTCACGCACTATCTGAAATAGGATATATAATTCCAGTGTCTAACCATTTCAAAATTTCCTTCTTAACTACTTCTTTCATCATCAGATTTAATCTCCCGTGTGGATCAACTCTTGGTTTATATTGTTCATCTAATATAATTCTGTGCATACAGATTGAAGGACTGATTCCCTTAATATCAGCTAAGGTCCAACCAAAAGCTTTCTTATATCTTTATAATGTTTCTAATGGTCTTTGCTCTTGCAGATCATTTAATTCTGAAGATATAATAATAGGTAATGTAGATGAGTCTCCTAAAAATACATACTTCAAGTGTACATGAGTCTCCTAAAAATACATACTTCAAGTGACTAGGCAATATTTTCATCTCAAGTTCAGGTGCTTTTATAATCGATGGAAATAGATTTTTATTGGTATTTTTCGTAATATCCAACATCTCAAATCTTTCCTGAACATAATCTAATTTTTCATTTCCTAATTCGTCCAAAATAACTTCGTCATTCTTTTCATATTGTTCCTTATTGTTCCTTCTCTACCAAATTCTACCAAATATTCTGCTTCTTCAAAATTCTTTTTGTCTTCAGAATGTTCGTTCAGTAGATGTTCAATAATTTCCATACGAAAACATTCATTATCTCTTTCAACAGCAGGGTATTTCATAGATTTCACAATGTTAAAAGTCACTTCTTGATCATCAACTCTCATAGTTAATTCTCCTTTTTGAACATCTATCATAGCTTTTCCAATAGCTAAAAATGGT
>NW_018165151.1:803836-804677 GCF_001263595.1 Phalaenopsis equestris
TTACTGAATCTGCGGCTAGGCTGGGAGGATACCGGCTCTCACTTCGGAGCTCCCACGTTCCCCTCACATGAGGGCTAACATCTACACATCAGCACCCAAACAATAGGAACAAATTGGGGATTTTAGTCTGTCACTCTAAAATCTCCAATTCTACGCCCTATAATAATATTTCTCTATTTGTTTGCACCCAACTTCGAGGGCTTTGACATCCCTGAATCTTGGATGTAATCTTCACTTTAGTTGTAAAACTCAACATATTTTAACAAATCAATTGGCCAGATTGAAAGTAAATTAAGATCGAAGTGAAAAAATCATCACAATTTCTTAAACATTTTCATGGCTCCACCAATTCAAATCACCATTTTACAAATCTCAAGACAAGGAGAAAGACAGAGAAAACTACTCAGATCTCTTGGGGAAATCATGGGGAAAACATAAAAAAACTCAAAATTAATATATAAAATCAAAGTCATAATAAAACTTCAACTAAATTATACAACTAGTAAATAACTTATCTCTAAATTCTCCCCAAGAACACTCCTCGAAGTTCCTCTGAATCTCTTCCTTTCTTTACAACACACAAAATTCCTCTTGAAATCTGCAAGGAAGAAGAAATCTCTCACTTTCCCTCCACTCTGACATTTTCTCGAAGAAATCCTCACAATTGTTACACACTAATAGAACCTCTATAACCTCTAGGGCCTCTCTAACATCAAGGACCTTCCAGGCTCCCCAATACCTCTTAATTTTCGGCCAGAATGTGCTTTTAAAGTTGTGGATGAGCTTTCCCAAGAGTTGCCTAAGCATCCCTTCAAAATTTGGCCTTATCCAAAGCTTGAGT
>NW_018165151.1:804699-820389 GCF_001263595.1 Phalaenopsis equestris
CGGGGCGGTGGTGGGCGGGCTTCTAAAGAATTTTTTCCTATAGTCTTGGGAAAAACTCACCATCAGCGGGGTCGAGGGTGCCGTCACGACCTAGTTCAAATCTTCACATTTTGGTCCTTTTCGCTCTAAATTTGTTCTTTTTTGTATTTTTTTGCTCCAATGACCCTAATTCATCATTCCTACAACAAAACATCAAAAATACCTTTCTTTAAAGTGCAATATCATTAAAAATAGTATAAAATAAGTACGAAAATCTCAACATATTTTCCTTTGGTCAAATCTCATTTTTCCTAGATTAATTTCCTATTCGTTGATATTAATCACAACTTTTAATATAAGCATTAACTTCTTTAAATATTGTAGGCCAATAAAATTCATATTATAAAATTTTGTATGTTGTTTTATCAACACCAAAATGTCCCCCAAAATCAAAATTATGACATTTTTGGATAATTTCATAAGTTTCATTTCATGAGTTTCTTCTAAAGGCGCGAATCTTCAAATAATAAGATTCTTTCCTTATTTATATAAAAATGGGTCATCCCAAAAATAAGTCTTAGCTTCAGATAAAATTTTCTCTTCATTCCATAGGGTATAAAATCCCTAACAATGAAGTTTACAATGTCGACATACCATGGAACACACCTCTCATTAACATTGAATGATTCTTCATCTAGAAAATGTTCATTAATTTCTTTTTCAAAATAGAGTGGTTTTTCTAATTCAAGCATGCACAAATGATCAGCAATTTAATTCTCATTTCCCTTCCTATCTACTATCTCAAAGTCAAATTCTTGCAAAAAAAGAATCCATCTTATAAGTCTTGGTTTTGCATCCTTCTTTTTCATTAAATACTTAATAGCAGAATGATCAGTATGCACAATACATTTAGTTCCAATTAAGTATGATCTGAATTTATCAAAAGCATATACTACTGCTAATAACTTTGTCTCAGTTATTGTATAATTAATTTGAGCTTCAATAAGAGTTCTACTAGCGTAGTAGATTACTTTGAAAATTTTATCATGTTTTTGTTAAAACAACTCCAATAGCATAAACAACTCCAATAGCATAATCAATTGCATCACACATCAATTCAAAAGGTTTTTCCCATTCTGGTGAAACAATAATTAGTGCAGTGACTAATTTTTCTTTTGATAATTCAAATGTTTTTAGGCACTCCTTATCAAAATTAAAAATTACATCTTTTTCAAGTAAATGACATAGAGGTGTAGCAATTTTTGAAAAGACTTTAATGTACCACCTACAGAATCTAACATGTCCTAAAAACTCCTAAGTTCTTTCACACTTGTTGGGTAAGGTAAATTAGCAATCACTTGAATTTTTGCAGAGTCTACTTCCCTACCATTTTTTGAAATTCTACCATTTTTTACTTCCCTACCATTTTTTGAAATTTGATGTCCCAAAATAATTCCTCCTGCTGCCATAAATCGACATTTTTCACAATTAAGGACTAAATTTGTTTCCTCATAGCACTTAGGAACTTTTGATAAATGTTCTAAACATGATTCAAATGAAGTTTCAAACACTAAAAAATCATCCATATAAATGTCTATCCAACATTTGATCTAGAAATGGTAGTGGAAAATGATATTTCTAGTAGGGAGATTTAATTTTCTATAATCAATGCATATTTTCCTTCCCGTGACTTGTCTTATTGGTATTAACTCATTATGTTCATTCATAGTCACAGTCGCTCCTCCTTTCTTAAGAACACAGTCAATTAGACTAACTCATTCACTATCTAAAATAGGGTAGATAATTCCAGCATCTAACCACTTTAAAATCTCTTTCTTAACAACATCTTTCATAACATGATTTAATCTCCTTTGAGGATCAACTTTGGGTTTGTAGTTCTCTTCCATATGAATTCTATGCATACAAATTGAAGGATTGATTCCTTTTGTATCAGCAATTGTCCATCCAAAGGCTTTCTTGTAACTCTTCAAAGTTTTCATTAAACTCATTTCTTCTTCTGTAGTTAATTTTGACAAAATTATAACAAGTAATGTTAAGGAATCACCTAAAAAGACACACTTCAAATGTTCAGGAAGTAATTTCAACTCAAGCTCAGGTGGTTTTTCAACTGATGCATAAAAAGATGTATCTTTTCCTGTCATGTCCAAAACTTCAAAACATTATCGAACATAGTTTGAATCTTCCTTATAAAAATCTTCAGATTGATCTAATTCATCTTCTTGCTTGTGTTCCAACTCTTTGATTTTAGATTTTTCTTCATAATTTGTTTTGAAATGACATTCACTTAGATATCTTAACACATCCATTCTATAACACTCATCATCTTTACCTTTTTGCAGGATATTTCATTGATTTGGAAATATTAAATGTGACTATCATAAACGTAACTGTCTAATCATTGATGCGCATAGTTAATTCCCCTTTCTACACATTTATCATTTCTATTCTTGTAGCTAGGAAAGGTCTTCCTAAAATGATAGACATCTATTTATCTTCCTCCATATCTAGCACAATGAAATAAACATGAAATATAAATTGATCCACTTTCACTAAGACATCTTTTATAACTCCTCTAGGATATGTTATTGAATGGTATGCTAATTGCAGAGTTACAATAGTAGGGGATATTTCTCCTAATCCCAATCTTTTAAATATTGATAATGACATAAGGTTAATGCTTGCACTTAAATCACAGAAAGGTTTCCAATAAAATCTGTCTCCTATTGCACATGGATATGTGATGCTAACATGATCTTTAAGCTTTTCAAGAAGCTTTTCTGAATTATAGCACTGGACTCCTCACTAAGTGCAATAGTCTTATTATCTTCAAACTTCAATTCTATTAAGAATATTCTTCGTAAACTTCACATAGCTTGGCATTTGTTTTAAGGCTTTAGCAAATAGAATATTAATTGTAAGCTTCTTAAGAATTTTTAAAAATTTTGATTAAAAATTTTGAAAATTGTTGAAAATTGTTTATCCAACTTCTATTGACGGAGACTCAGAGGAAATGGAGGTGGTGGTTTTTCCAAGTCAACTTTAAGTGGAGAAATATGTCTCTCTAAAATTTTTGTACCGTCCTCTTCATTTCTCAATTTCTTTTCTCTCTACTTCAGTCTCTTTTTAAACTCTACCTTCCAATTCTCTTCCGCTTCTAAGTTGAACGACTTCTATTTGCTTTTTATTCTGGTCTTTTGGATTTACTTCAGTTTTACTAGGAAGTGTTCCTTGGGATATATTACTTAATAAATATCATATTTGTCTCAATTTTTTCTCAATATTTCTAATTGTAGCTCCTTGACTTTGTAACTGATTTCCCATTTGTAACACCACTTCTTCTATAGATAACTTTTTCTCCTTAAATTGTGGATTACTGTTAAAACCTAGAGGATAAGTAGTTCTATAATTACTATTCCCTTGGTAATTACAATTTCCCAATGGGTTTACTTGGTTGTTCCCCTATTGTTGATTATTACCACTCAAAGTATTATTCTAGTTAAAGTTCGGATAGTTCTTCCAACCTAGGTTATAATAGTTTGAATATGGGTTATTATGCTTATTATTTATGACATTCAAAGTTTTTAATGATGCTTGAGAGTCTACCATTTTGCCTAATGAATTCTCTTCAATCATTGCAATTGGTTGATAAAAATTCATTCTAAATTGATCTAACTTTCTTGAAATTGCAACAACTTGATTTGCTAACATTGTAAAAGCATCAGATTCATGAATATTGGCTACTTTCTTTGGATTTAACCATTTAGAAGGCCATTTAAAATTATTAGTACCCATCTCTTTAATTAAAGCATAAGCATCATGAAATGGTTTTGACATCAATGAACCATCAGTAACAGCATCAATAATAGATCTAAGAGATTCAGCTAATCCATTGTAAAAGGTTTGAATTATTAACCAATCTGGTATAACATGGTGTGGACACTTTCTTAGTAGTCCTTTAAATCATCCCCATGATACATAAATAAATTCCCCTTCAAACTAAGAAAAACGTGTAATATCATTTCTAAACTTTATAGTCTTTTATGGTGGAAAATATTTAGCAAGGAATTTCTACATTAAATCACTCTAAGTTCTGATAGATCCAGGTGCTAACGAATGTAACCATATCTTAGTCTTATCCCTTAGTGAGAAAGGAAAAAGTCTAAGTCTTATAGGATCATCTGATACACCATCATATTTAAATGTAGCACACAATTCTAAAAAAATGGCAAGATGTAAATTTGAATCTTTAATTGGTGCTCTCTCAAACTGATTATTTGATACCATTTGGTTAACAATAGGTTTAAGTTCAAATGAATTAGCTACTACAGTGGGTTTTTGAATACTATAATAAAGTTCATCCACTAAAGTTCATCCACCGTCTCTCAAAGGTCTAAACTCTTCAGCATTTTGATTATTTTGATTTGCCACATTTTGATTATTTTGTTTGATTATTTTGATTTGCCATTTCTTGAAATTTTTTATTTTTTTCAGTAATATTTAATTTTTTTAATTTTTTCTAATAATTCTTTCTAGTTCAGAATCGCAAGGCACTAGTCATGTAAAACCTGAACTGCGCATACATTACTATAAAACACATAAAATAAAATAAAAACACACAAACAAGAACTTTATATAAAAACAACACTACAATATTCCTATAATAAATCTAAAAATTTAAATAAGATTTTATAAAAATAAAACTTTTGCTTTCTAAAAATCTCCTTAAAAATTTTGCAATTCTAGTTAATTTTCCCCGGCAACGGCACAAAAAAGTTGATCCCCATTGTTCGGTTATATATGTCAATGCGATGTATGCGATTATGTGCTTAATTTTTTTATTTATAGTTCTTAACTTGCAACTAATCCAAAAACTTGATCCCAAGACAAAGCTAGATAAATTCTTAACTTCAAAGCAATTAAAAATACAGTTATAATATTTAAAATGGGGTACTACGCAAGTATACGTATCACTATTAAGTACTACACAAGTATACATATCACTATTAACTAATATATGACTTTTTGATTAAGTCCCGAATATCAAACCCACAGGGAAAATATAATATGCAACTTTACAAAACAGGAGAAATTAGATAACAAAATTCTACTTAGCAAAATATTCCTGCTTTCTTAAACTTTAGATACTAAAATAGGAATGAAAGTTAATTTTTTTTTTGTAATTTTTGGTAGTGGAGAATAAAATAAGCAACTAACTAACTTAACTAGATCTTTGCAAGATGAAGGAAATATAAACAAAATATATTTTTCCTTATCATGTGTCAGTAAAAAGTATAGGAATTTTATTATAGAAGTATTCTAATTGTGTTGTGCCAAATAGGTGTAATAATAATCTTTACTCTTACTAGAGATGTTATAAAGAACATTGGCTAATCTATAGTTGGAATAATCTTAAAGATAGGTTAAGTAAAGAAGATACTAGCTCTCACTCTAGAGTTCCCTCTTCTCCCTCTAACTAGGGGCTAACATCTCATATCAAAGGCTAAAACTATAAATCAAATTGGGGGCTTTAGCCTGTCACTCTAAAGTCATCTAATTCTACACCCTTCAAATTTTATTTCCCTATTTATTTGCACTCACATCTAAAAACTACATTCTCATCCATGAAATCAAATGTGATTTTTATCATTTGTTGACTGAGACAATACCATCTCGGATCTTACATGTTCTCACTATAGGTATTAACATCTTAATTGGCAAAATCAAAAAGTAAATGAAGTACATAATTTAAAATCATCACAACTTTTTCCAACATTAAAGTCTAATACTTCACACAACTTCCCGCCAATACTTAATCACTTATCTTTTTAAGGAAAAAAGATAAAGAAAACTACTTAAAACCATAGAGAAATCACAACCACACATGAGTTAAAAGTAGAAAGTCACACTTGAGTTTAAAGTATAAATCATGCACACAAACAAGAAGTCTAAATTAAAACCAAATGTAGTCACAAAGATAAAAACTCATCTTAAATTCATCTCCACCAAATGTCTTGAAGTTCCTTTGAATCTTTTCCTTAACTCACAATACGAAATACACTCAAAATAAAAAGAAAAGGTGGGCGGCGGCGGTGGCAATGGGCGGTGACGGCGAAGATGGGCGGCAACGGCGACAATGGGCGAAGGCGTATGTGGTGGTTGGCACTAGTCGGTCTGGATGGATGGATGATGATTGACCTCTTCCATTGATGATTCGGGTATTCTATTATAAAAATCCAAAAGATGCTATGGTATCTCTTCAAAATGTGTCCCCATTCAAAGAATCTTCTAGAAGTTGTCTTCTTTCAAAAGCCGATTGAACAAATTGTCATGTCCATTAACTATTTCCCAAGTTTTTACAAAGGGTTGCTTCAAACACCTCTTCAAAAATTCATCCAAATTCAATCAATCATCAAATAACTACTTATGATGCTTAAGCGCGGGGCACTTGGCGCTTAGGCACGACTCTCTCGGTTTAACTGGCGTGTAAGTGATACACCTAAAATAATAGTATTTTTATACACATTTTTATACTTATTTTTGAGATATTGTGCTTTAATGAAAGGTATTTGTGTGTTTTTCTTTCAGGTACAATCAAATGGATGGAAAATGCAAAAAGGAGTGAAAAAGGGTCAAATTTGGAGCAAAAATGAAGAAATGTGCAAAAATGAACTGGGGCGCCTAAGCGCTCAAGAGTGACGCCTAAGCGCCAGGTACCCTGTGCTTAAGCGCTAGAAGTTGTTATGTGATGAATTATTTAATTTGAATGAATTTTTGAAGAGGTGTTTGAAGCAACCCTTGGTAAAAACGTGCAAGATTTCTACTTTTAAACTTATGAGTGGTTGTGCTTTCTCTATGGATTCTAAGTATTTTTTTTTATCTTTTTCCTTAAAATGATAAGTAATTAAGTGTTGAAAGAAAGTTTTGTGGAGTATTAAGCTTCAATGTTAGAAGAAGTTGTGATGATTTGAAACCTTGCACTTCATTTACTTCTTGATTTGGCCAATTAAGATATTAATACATGTTGTGAGAGCATGTAATATCCTAGATGGTATTGTCTCAGTCAACAAATGGTTTAGAATCACATATTGATTTCATGGATAAGAATGTAATTCATGCGGTTGAGTGTAAATAAATAGGGAAATAAACTTTTCAAGGGTGTAGAATTAAATTTCGAAATATAGATTAGCCAATGTTCTTTATAACATATCTAGTAATGGTAAAGAGTATTATTGATCCTATTTGGCACAACACATTTAGATTATTTTCACAACTGAATTTCACTACTTATTATTGATTCATGATAAGGAAAAAGATATTTTACTTATACTGCCTTCATCTTGCAAGTATTTAGTTAAGTTGTATTTAGTTAAGCTTTATTTTCATAAACCAAAAAAATTACAAAAAGAATCGAATTTGCATTCCTATTTTAACATCTTAAGTTGAATTTGCATTAAAAAGAATCGAATTTGCATTCCTATTTTAACATCTTAAGTTTAAATAAGAATATTTTGCTAAGTAGATTTTTATCATTTAAAATTTCTAATATTTCTAGATTTTTAAAGTGTAAATTGTTAATCTCCCTGTGGGTTTGATATTCGGGGCTTAATCAAAAAGTCCAATATTACTTGAAAATGATACGTATACTTACGTAGTATCCCATATTTAAATATTATAATTGTATTCTTATTTATTTCATAGTGGAAAACTTACTTAGCTTTTGCTTTAGATCAAGTTTTTGACTTTGTTGCAAATTAAGAATAACTATTAAGGAAATTAAGCATATAATCACATACATCCCATTTTACATCTATACCAAAGAATCGAGATCATGTTTTTGGCGCCGTTGCCGAGGAGTTAATAAAACAGAAATTTGCAAAATTTTCAAAAAAAAGTTTTTTGAAAGTAAAATTTCTATTTTTACAAAATCTTATTTAAACTTTAAGATTTATTGCAAGAATATTGTAGAAAGTTCTTGTTTGTGTGTTTTTATTTTTATTTTATTTTTTATATTTTATATTAATGTATGCGTAGTTCAGGTTCTACATGACTTATGCCTTAAGATTCTGAATTAGAAAGAACTATTAGAAAAATTAAAAAATAAAAAATTACTAGAAAATTTTAAGAAATGACAAATCAAAATAATAAATGTTGAAGAATTTAGACCTTTAAGAGATTATGCAAACCCTAAGGTTGGTGAACTTCATTGTAGCAATAAAAAACCATTGTAGCGGCTAATTCATTTGAACTTAAACCTGTTATTATCCAAATGATATCAAAAAATCAGTTTGGGGGAGCACCAGCTGAAGATCCAAATTTACATCTTACCAATTTTCTAGAGTTGTGTGCTACATTTAAATATGATGGTGTATCAGATGATGCTATAGACTTAGATTATTTCCTTTCCCATTGAGGGATAAAGCTAAGATATGGTTACATTCGTTATCACCTGGATCTATCAGAACTTGGAGTGATTTAGCGCAGAAATTCCTTGCTAAATATTTTCCACCATAAGAAACTGTGAAGCTTAGAAATGATATTACATTTTGAAGGGGAATCTATTTATGAAGAATGGGAACGATTTAAAGAACTCTTAAAAAAATGTCCACACCATGCTATACCAGATTGGTTAATAATTCAAACATTTTACAGTGAATTAGTTGGATCTCTTAGATTTATTATTAATGTCGCTGCTAGTGGTTCATTGATGTCAAAACCATTTCATGACGCTTATGTAATTGAAGAAATGACTACAAATAGTTTTCAATGACCTTCTAAAAGGGTAAATCTTAAGAAGTAGCTAATATTCACGATTCTGATGTTATATCTATTTTAGCTGCCCAAATAACAATTATATCAAAGTAATTTAAAGAAAGTTAGACCAATTTGGAATGAATTTTTCTCAACCAATTTCTATGATTGAAGAGAATTCATTAGGCCAAATGGTAGATTCTCAAGCATCATTAGAGACTTTGAATGCCATAAACAACAAGTAGAATAACCCATACTCAAACTATTATAACCCAGTTTGGAAGAACAATCCTAACTTTACATGGAACAATACTCCGAGTGGTAATAATCAGCAATGGGGGAACAATCAAGTAAACCCATTGGGTAACTGGAATAACCAAGGGAATAGTAATTATATACCTATGTATCTGCAAGGTTGTATCGTCCAGGTTTTAACAATAATCCTCAATTTAAGGAGAAAAATTTGTCTATAGAAGAAGTGTTACAAATGGGAAATCAATTACAAAGTCTAGGAGCTATAATTAGAAATATTGAGAATCAATTGAGACAAATAGCAAATTCATTATGTAACTGATCCCAAGGAACACTTCCTAGTAATACAGAAGTAAATCTGAAACACCAAAATAAAGAGCAAGTAAAAGCCATTGAACTCAGAAGTAGAAGAGAATTAGAAGGAATAGTTTAAAAAGAAATTGAAGTAGAGAGAGAAAAGATTGAATAACCAAAAGAGGGCGCTCTGAAAGGTTTAGAGAGACTTATATCTCCACTTAAATTTGACTTGGAAAAACCACCACCTCCATTTCCTGAAAGGCTTCGACAACAAAAGTTGGATAAATAATTTTCAAAATTTCTGAAAAATTTTAAGAAGCTTAAAATTAATATTCCATTAGCTGAAGCCTTAGAATAAATGCCAAGCTATGTAAAGCTTATGAATGATATTCTTAACAGGAAAAGCAAGTTTGAAGATAATGAGACTGTTGCACTTAGTGAGGAGTGCAGTGCAATTATTCAGAAGAAGCTTTCTGAAAAGCTTAAAGATCCTGGTAGCTTTATTAGGAGCAAGCATCAACCTTATGCCATTATCAATATTTAAAAGATTGAGATTAGGAGAAATAAACCCTACTACTGTAACTCTATAGTTAGCAGATCGTTCAATCACATGTCCTACAGGAGTTATAGAATATGTCCTAGTGAAGTGGATCAATTTATCTTTCTTGTTGATTTCATTATGCTAGATATGATGAAAATAAAGAGATACCCATCATTTTGGGGAAACCTTTCCTAGCCACTGGAAGAGCAATGATAGATGTGTAGAAAGGAGAATTCACTATGTGTGTCAATGATCAAACAATTATATTTAATATTTCCAAATCAATGAAATACCCTACAAAAAATAAAGATGATGAATGTTATAGAATGGATGTTATAAGATATCTAAGTGAATACCATTTCAAGACTAATGAAGAAGCAATGCATGAAGAGAAATCTAAATTAAAAGAGTTGGAACATGAACATGAAGAGGAATTAGATCAATATGAAGAGTTATAAAAGGAGGATTCAAATTATATTCAAGAAAGTTTTGAAGTTTTGGACATGACAGAAGAAGATACATCTTTTTGTCTATCAATTAAAAAACCTCCCAAGCTTGAGTTGAAGTTGCTTCCTGAACATTTGAAGGAACATTTGCTTCCTGAACATTTGAAGTATGCATTTTTAGGTGATTCCTCAACATTACCTGTCATAATTCCTCAAAATGAACTATGGAAGAAGAAGATAGTTTGGTGGAAACTTTAAAGAGTTATAAGAAAGTCTTTGGAAGGACAATTGCTGATATAAAAGGAATCAGTCATTCAATCTGTATGCATAGAATTCATATGGAAGAAAACTGTAATCCCATGGATGATCCTCAAAGGAGATTGAATTCTACTATAAAAGAAGTTATCAAGAAAGAAATTTTAAAATGGTTAGATGTTAAAATTATCTACCTTATTTGAAATAGTGCATAAGTTAGTCTAATTCACTACGTTCCTAAGAAAAGAGGAGTGACTGTAACTTTAAATGAACATAATAAGTTAATACAACCAAGACAAGTCACAGGATGGTGAATATGCATTGATTAAAGAAAATTAAATCTCGCCACTAGGAAAGATCATATTTCACTACCCTTTCTAGATCAAATGTTGAATAGACTAGCTGGAATAGAGAATAGACTAGCTGGGCATAAATACTTTTATTTTTTGGATGGATATATTGGTTATCACCAAATAAAAATAGCTCCTGATGAGAGAAAATAACTTTTACCTGTCCTTATGGTACATGTTCTTTTAGAAGAATGCCCTTTGGTTTATGTAATGCACCTGCTACATCTCAAAAATGCATGATGACTATTTTTTATGATTTAATTGAGAAAGAGATTGAAGTTTTTATGATTTGTCAGTGTTTGGAACTTCATTTGAAACATGTTTAGAACATCTATCAAAAGTTCTTAAGTACTGTGAAAAAATGTGAAAAATTGTGAAGAAAAAAATTTAGTCCTTAATTGGAAAACATGTTAATTTATTGCAGCAGTAGGAATAGTTTTGGGACATCAAATTTCAAAAAATGGTATGGAAGTAGACCCTACAAAAATTCAAGTGATCATTAATTTACCTCACCCAACAAGTGTGAAGGAAATTAGGAGTTTTTTAGGACATGCTGGATTCTACATGCATTATATTAAAGACTTTTCAAAAATTGCTAAGCCTCTATGTCATTTACTTGAAAAAGATGTAATTTTGAATTTTGATAAAGAGTGCCTAAAAGCTTTTGAATTATTAAAATAAAACTTAGTCATTGTACCAATTATTATTTCACCAGATTGGGGAAAACCTTTTGAATTAAGGTGAGATGCTAGTGATTATGCTATTGGAGCTATTTTAGGACAAAAGCATGATAAATTTTTAAATTTATCTACTATGGTAGTAGAACTCTTAATGAAGCTCAAATTAATTATATTACAATTGAGAGAGAGTTATTAGCACTAGTATAGGCTTTTGATAACTTTAGATCATATTTAATTGAAACTAAATGTATTGTGCATACAAATCATTCTGCTATTAAGTATTTAATAAAAAAGAAGGATGTAAAACTAAGACTGATAAGATGAACTAAGACTAAACTAAGACTGATAAGATGGATTCTTCTTTTGCAAAAAATTGACTTTGAAATAGTAGATAGGAAGGGTGCTGAGAACCAAATTGCTGATCATTTGTCCAGACTTGAGCTAGAGAAACCACTTAGTTTTGAAAAAGAAATTAATGAACATTTTCCAGATGAAGAATTGTTCAATGTTGATGAGTGGGGTGTTCCATAATATGCAGACATTGTGAATTTCATTGTTAGTAATATTATATCCTATGGAATGACATACCAACAGAAGAGGAAATTTTTATCAGAAGCTAAGACAGAAGCTAAGACTTATTTTTGGAAGACTTATTTTTGGGATGACCCATTTTTATATAAATAAGGAAAGGACCTTATTATTCTAATATGTGTGCCTTTAGAAGAAACTTATGAAATTATCAAAAAATGTCATAATTCTAATTTTTGGGGATATTTTGGTATTGATAAAATATCATACAAAATTTTACAATCTGGATTTTATTGGCCTATAATCTTTAGAGATGTTAACACTTATATCAAAACTTATGATTGATGTCAATGAGTAGACAATAGTTCTAAGAGGAATGAGAGGCCCCTCAATTATGTGTTAGAAGTTGAGATATTTGATGTTTGGGGATTAGATTTCATGGAACCATTTGTACACTCTCTTGGAAATTTATATATATTATTAGCTGTAGATTATGTATCCAAATGGATAGAAGCTATTGCTTTACCTTAATGTGTTGCTCAACGTGTTGCAAAGTTTTTAAGAACGAATATTTTTTGTAGATTTTGGATGCCGAGAGTAATCATAATTGACGGGGGAATTCGTTTTATAAATGCAATAATGGAGAAGTTATTAAAGAAATATCATATAAACCATAGAATTTCTACTGCTTATCATCCTTAGACAAGTGGTTTGGCTGAATTTAGACAATTTCTACTGCTTATCATCCTTAGACAAGTGGTTTGGCTGAATTATTCAATCAGGAAATTAAAAGAATATTGCAAAAATCTGTAAATCTAACCAAAATGGATTAGTCTATCAAACTTGACTATGCTTTGTGGGCTTATATGACTGCATATAGAACTCCTATAAGAATGTCCCCATACAGGCTAATATTTGGAAAAGCTTGTCACTTACTAGTTGAAGCTGAGCATAAAACATATTGGGCTATTAAATAATTTAATTACAATTTAAAGGATTCTAGTGAGTCTAGTGAGAAACAATTAAATGAGCTTGAATAGATAAGGAATGAATCTTATGAAAGTGCTAAGTAGATAAGGAAATAGATAAGGAATGAATCTTATGAAAGTGCTAAGATTTACCAAGAAAAGATGAAGATGTGGCATGATCAGAGGATTCTCACTAAAAATTTTCATCAATGACAACAATTTTTGCTTTACAATGCAAGGTTAAGATTATTTCTAGGCAAACTTAAGTTCAAATAGATGGGCCCATTTGTTGTGATGAAAGTTTATCCCTATGGATCTGTGGATATCAAAGGTCCTAAAATTGACAAAATATTCAAAGTGAATGATTACAGACTAAAATCCTACTTTTTAGGTGACCAACTTAAATTAAATGATTTTCTGATGTTGGGTCAACTAGAATAAGCACTGGTTACGTCGGTCTACCGACGTTAAACTAAGCACTCTGTGGGAGGCAACCAATATTAATGTGTGTGTTTGTTTTTATTGTTATGTTATTGTGTGTGATTTAGAAAATTGTAGTATTTTTTATTATATGTTGAGTTAGTGATTATTCTAAGACCTTTAAAGATAACTTAGACATGTTAGAACCAATGTTTGTATGTTAAGTTGACCTGTGCTAAATTGACCACTGGCGCTTAAGTGTGGAAGTTTAAACATGTGCTAAATTCAAATTTGAGAAGTTTTAACCGAGTATTGGTTAGCTTTGATGTGAGAGACAGTTCTAAGACGCGCCTAAGAGTTATATGAAGAGTTTAGAGCCTAAATAGAAGGGTTATGTAAGGTTCTTTTATCACAATTCAATTTTAACCCTCAAATCCTAATTGAAAAGGGAGCATTTTGAGAAAAATGTCAACTTGGGAGAGTGATTTGAAGAAGAAGGAGGAAGTAATGAGAAAGAAGTTTGTTAGTCAGAGTGCACAGGAGTTATATAACATTTTCCTCGCCGTTATTATCGAATGGATAGTGGAGAAAATCACTAAGATTGAGGTTGATGTGGCTTCAATTGAGGCAAAAGTGATGGAAGTTAACATGCATCTGTATCACATGGGATGGCAACTTAAGATGCAGTTTAGTCAAACTAATTTTATAGAAGTAGTGGATAATGTAATGTATCTAAAAAACAAGTGGATTGAAGAAGATTCAACTAGAGTTATTAACGATCGTCTGTTCTCTCAGATATACATTCCAAATGCTGAAGGAGAAACTAATGATAGGCCAAAATCCATTCCATCAACTAGGGAATGGAATTAAGTTCATGCTTTAGAGTTTGTGTGTTTAGTGTTTGTTTAATGTTAAGTGTGTTTACTGTGTTTTTATTCTATGATTGTATAGTGTTTGTGTTAGAAATTTTCTCATCCGAGACTATTTGGATAGAGAATTTATGTATTAAAAAACATTTGTAATCGTTTGTGAATTAATATAAGTGTTTTGTTTGTCTGAAATTTTGTGTTATTGTGTATTGAATTGAATTAGTTAAGATTGGTGAATCATGAGTAAGAGGAAAGTTAAGAAGGAAGGAAACAATAAATAAAGTGATATGATACCATGTAGGGTTGGTTGACTTAGTCTAGGAGTTCATTTCACTTAAATAAAAAAAAAAATCAAAATTTATGCACTAGCGCCTAAGCGCCAAAACCCACGCATAAATGCTGCCTAAACCGACCGACCTTTTTGTAAATCAACAATTACAAGAATTTGATGACACTACTAGAAGATTTAAATTCCAGCAACGATGTCAAAAACTTGACTGCGACTTTATATATATATGTTTGATTTAATAAAGATGTATAGATACAATTTTCAATAATGTTAAAGTCAAATTTGTCAACACAAGTATACGTATCGCTCAAGTAATATAGGGCTCTAATGGAGTCCTAGATATCAATCCCACAGGGAGAAATAGAATACTACGTACTAAGATTTAATAAAAAGTAATACTTTGACTACAACGTCGTTCAAGTTGCTTATCTGTCACTAATAGGCAATTGAAATAAGTAGATAATTTGGATAATAACTAATTATAGAAAATAACGTTTAATTGTGATATTCAATATATAAGAAAACATCCTTATCCTTGCCAAGAAATTATAGTGAATGGATAAAATGAATTAGTTCAATTTATATTGTGCCAAATATGGAGTAAATAACTTATCTCTAAATTTCTCCCCAAGAACACTCCTCGAAGTTCCTCTGAATCTCTTCCTTTCTTTATAGCACACAGAATTCCTCTTCGAAGTGGTAAGGAGGAAGAAATCTCTCACTTCCCCTCCACTCTTACAATTTCTTGAAGAATTCCTCACAGTTATATGCTCTAGCAAGCTTTCTACGCACTAATGGATCTTTTCTAACCTCCAGGACTCCAAAAGTCTCCCTATTTTTGGCCAAAATGTTCTCTTTAAAGATGTGGATGAGTTTTCCCAAGAGTTGCTTATGCACCCCTCCAAAATCCGGCCTTATCCATTGTATATGTCACATAACCGTTGATCCCGCCGTCGGCGGCCTCGATGGCGCCGTCGATGGCCTACTGGAGAATTTTTCCTGTAGCCTCGGGAAAAGCTTGCCGTCGGCGGCCTCGATGGCGCCGTC
>NW_018165151.1:820459-820752 GCF_001263595.1 Phalaenopsis equestris
GCTCCATTGACCCTAATTCATCATTCCTATGTTTTTCAGCAAACATGTTTACACATGATTAAGCACCAAGCAAAAAGATAATGAAGCGCCAGAAAGCCAAAAATTGAAGCAAAACAGAACAAGGTTAGTGACTCATTACAGGAAATGTAAGCAGAATACAGAAATGCAGAAATGAAGTGAAGCAAGAAAGTATACTGTATGAAATCTGCAAGTATATTATATTTTGAACAGAGTGGAATATTAGTCTAATATTAGTCTATATATATCAACAAAGGTAGAGATATAGAAATATC
>NW_018165151.1:820773-821089 GCF_001263595.1 Phalaenopsis equestris
GCCACAAGATTATCTAGTCATCAAGTTTAAGAGTTCTAGTATTCTATTATATAGATTGCAAAATATAGATTGCAATATTAAGTCACTTAGAATATCCAAAAGATAAGAACTTCATGAGAACTCTATTTGTAAAAAGATCTATTCCATAAATTTAAAGTCAGGAATGTATTTAAATTTTCTCTTTAGGTAGGTCCAGTGAAGCCAATTTTTGATTAGGCATATCCTCAAGCTTCTCCTCACTTTCATTTTTCTTTCTTTTCTTTTTTTTTTCATTTGGATTGTTTTCAATCCTATATATTTTTCTTTTCTTTTCAGG
>NW_018165151.1:821692-825264 GCF_001263595.1 Phalaenopsis equestris
CTCTCATTTATCAAATCTATGCTCTTCCGCTGCAAGGTCAACTATTAAATCAAATCTGCTAAGGTAGGGGAGCTAGAAGGAGGAGAAGGGTCATAACTTGTAGAGGGAATGTCTCTACTAGTAGAAGGTTCCTGACTCCTACTTCCAGTTCTCCATTTCTCATGGGATACATAAGTTTTCAAATTTGATTTAATAATGGGTTTCATAGGGTGAACCCACTCTTCCTCTCCAGCTTCCACTCCAGAAAGTTGGCAAAGTGCATAAATAAGTCCAGGATGTCCTAGACCTCCAATAGTCTCACTCCTTGCCATAGTCAATATATTCTTGAAAATAATCTTCCCCACATTTATAATTTTGTTATTATGAATACAGAAATTCAGAATAGCTCTATCTCTAGTTACCTCACTTTGGTGGTAAGTCGGTACCAGACTAGAGGAAATGAAATAGTGTCACGCCTTAGAGGTGGCATTTAACATAGAAGCAGAAAAGTTTACCTGTTCTCGCTGCTTTATCTTCCACGTTCCTTTCTCATCAGTGAGAAATTTAATCACATCACTGAGGGGTTCTTCCATCGTACTAAACGATTCATAGTGGCAGATGTAAGAATCTGGGACTTCATAAAAAGTGTTAATGCGGGCGGTGGTAAATTCCACAGGAAGTCTACGCACTTGCACGATTCCATCTTCAGCATAAATCACATTGGCGTGGAACTCTTTCACCACATTTGCATCGGTTTTATTGGTGGTGTAACAAAAATTTTCCCACCACCGCTCGACAATAACCTGTTCAATTTCTCCTCCCGGACTCTCGAAAACTCAATCTTGAATACATTTTTTTCCTTGAAGTATCAAAGTGAATCGAGTTTGAGCCATCACATTGACAAAACGTGAATCGTCGAACTCAACTCTTCTCTTTTGACATGGAGCCATTTTTAATCTAATCAATTTAAAGAAAATTTCCAAAAATTACTTCTAATATGTAAATAATGGCTTCCAATGGTAATTCAAAGAGTTCAATATTAAGATTCATGAATTTCTTCCAAGATTTTCTTCACATTTTCAAATTTTTGGGTTTCCTCAATGTGGAAGAAAAACATGGTGAAAATCAAACATTTAGATTGGAGTGAAGCTCTTACCTAAAGAAGATCAAATCCCTTATCAAAAAGCCTTGAAATCGTCTCCTAATCCAAGATCTATCAAGCCCTAATTTGAAAATGGCATTTTTAGGAGGAAGGAGATCATGAATAGTGGCGGTTGAGGTTATTTTGTGATCCCACCGACGGCGGAGTCGATGGCGCCGTCGGCGTGCTCTATTGTATTTTTAACACAAGTCTCGGGAAATTCCCGTCGTTGGCGCCGTCTATTGATTTTGTCCAAATTCCGTATTTTTGCGATTTTGATCAATTCTAAGCCTAAACGACATCCGTTTAATCTTTATAAACATAATTTTAAATAGTTAAATGATGTAATTAACACACACAAACTTTCACAATACAAAACATCACTTTTATATATAAATTCCAAGAGATACAATAAATGTTACATAAAACACCTAAATTAGGTATTTTCTCAACCTCAATACATTAATTCAGCGTCGCAATCCAAGCCACAACACTCAAAACACTGAAAACAAAAATCTTATGCTTAGTCTCAACTATACAGAGATCTTTAAGCAAAATTCTAAAATAAAGAAAATATAAAGTTCAAATCTAAACACACAAACATAAATGTAACATATGAGATCTACTACTCGTCAGATTCTGTGCTCGTTTCTCCTCTGAGAGCACCCATTGAATGCACATAGATGAAGAGGTTGTAGAAGGGTCGGAATGGAAATTCTTCAGTAGAATCCTCCTCAATTAATTTCATCCTCTTCATCAATCATATCAAGCTATCTTCTAAATGTCTCGAATGATATAATACTCAAAATACTGAAAACAAAAATCCTATGCTTAGTCTCAACTATCTACAACACTCAAAATACTGAAAACAAAAATCCTATGCTTAGTCTCAACTATACAGAGATCTTTAAGCATAATTCTAAAGCAAAGAAAATATAAAGTTAAAATCTAAACACACAAAAATAAATGTAACATATGAGATCTACTACTCGTCAGATTCTGTGCTCGTTTCTCCTCTGAGATCACCCATTGAATGCACATAGACGAAGAGGTTGTAGAAGGGTCGGAATGGAAATTCTTCAGTAGAATCCTCCTCAATTAATTTCATCCTCTTCATCAGTCGTATCAAGCTATCTTCTAAACGTCCTGAATAATCGAAATGTTCTTTAATCCTCCAGTCTAAATGATCAAAGAAATCGGAGATATTATTAATTGCATTCATCACATTTTGTACCTCATTTTCTAATTTCTTGATTTAACGTAGGATCACCAAAGACTTATCAGGGACTAAGGGTTGTACTGACAGAGAATTCTGAGAAGATTGATCAACTATCATAGCCATGTCATTTTCATCTTCAAATGATGAGAATCTTTCAGTTGGATTCAAAGATTTCCAAGGTAGCAGTACCTTTTCCCAATTTTCATAGGATACTTGGGACTGGCTGCAAATTGTTGAAGGGTGTCCAAGCCCATAAGTTGATCCGTGAACGATCAGGCCTAAGACTGACTTCACTATTATAGATCTAATATCGATCGGCAGTCCCCTTTGGATGCAGTAATTCAAAATGACATTTTCTTTAGAAACCTTACCAACCTTCATCGTCGGTAACAGTTTCGCAGAAATGAAGAAAAGCCAATGTTTAGAGACGGGATACAAAAGTGTTGAAGAAAAACTAACATACCCGTACTCTCGCATTTTCCAATCATCAGTTTCGTCCGTCAAATACTGGTAAATTTCATTCATCTGGTCTCTCGTTGGGACGAAATTGGAATTGTGGCAGACAAGAACATTCTCTATCATATATAACTCATTGATTCTTGAAGGAGTGAAAGTAATCCATCTCCCTTGCACATAAACAACTCCTTGGTTAATTCCATGTAAATTTGCATAAAATTCTTTTACCACAGAAACTACCACGGTGGCAGTAGTGTAGCACAACACTTCCCATCTTTGCCGCACTATCGTTTCTTCAATATCCATCGTGGGATTATTCAATCCACGATTCACGAATCCTCGTTCCTTGATTAATCTTTTCTTCATCAGCAACTTGTTGAAGATTCGCTGTGCTTCCGCACTAATGAACTTTTGTCGATTGAAAACTCGCATTCTGGGATTATCAGGGGAATTGGACGTCATAGAAATGAAATTGACAGAGTTTTTCTTCGTTTTTAGGGAGAAAATATGAACTAGAGTTTGAATTTTTTAGTTTAAAAAGACTATTCTCACCCAAAAAACATCAAAAACCGCTCATCAGACACAAAAAAACCGCCTCCTACTGGTCTCGCTGTCGGCGGCATCGAGGGCGTCGGTGGAGCGCTTCTGTATTAATTTTTCCTGGACTCTCGGGAAAATCCCACCGTCGGCGCCGTCGAGGGCGCCATCGGCACCCAAGGCAAAATTTTCACAGTTTCGCTCTAGTTTGAATGCATCGAAATTTTTCTTTATAGATTC
>NW_018165151.1:827940-828419 GCF_001263595.1 Phalaenopsis equestris
TTCCAAAAGGACTAGTAAATGTAGTATTTTCTTGATCCACAGGAATTTGATGGTAACCAGTATATCCATCTAAAAAGCAAAAATATTTGTGCCCAACAAGTCTATCTACTATTTGATCTAGAAATGGTAGGGGAAAATGATCTTTCCTGGTGGCAGTGTTTAATTTTCTATAATCAATGCAGATGTGTCACCCAGTGACTTGTCTGATAACTATCAACTCATTATTATTTTTATTTCAACAGTCACTCCTCCTTTCTTTGGTACACAATGAATTGGACTTACCCATGCACTATCTGAAATAGGATATATAATTCCAGTGTCTAACCATTTCAAAATTTCCCTTTTTTACTACTTATTTTATTATAGGGTTTAATCTCCTTTGTGGATCAACTCTTAGTTTAGAGTGTTCATCTAATATAATTCTGTGCATACAGATCGAAGGACTGATTCCTTTAATATCTGCTAAGGTCCAACCAAAA
>NW_018165151.1:832530-836626 GCF_001263595.1 Phalaenopsis equestris
TGTCCTGTGGCGTCGAGAAAAGCTCGCAGTCCGCGGCCTCGATGGCGACGTCGGCGCCCTAGTTCAATTATCCATATTTTGGTCCTTTTTGCTACAAATTCGCTCCTTTTTGCATCTTTTTGCTCCATTGACCCTAATTCATCATTCCTGCAACAAAACATCAAAAATACCTTTCTTTAAAGTGCAATATCATTAAAAATAGTATAAAAGAGGTATGAAAATCTCAACATATTTTCCTTTGGTCAGTGCCTAAGCGTCAAACCATTCACACTTATACGCCTGCACACAAAAATTGGTTTGCGAACGATTTTAAGTGAAAAAATCTGTCCGAAACTCCATTAACGCACCTTCGCTTCACCTCCTTACTCGGGTTTTCATGATTTCTAAGCTAGGGCACACCCTATTTTGAAGATTTCTTGGTGATTTGGAGAAAATATTGCTAGATTTGATATCCTTGACGTAAGAGCTTCACATCTATGCAAAATTTTTTTATTTTCTCCATGTATTTTGAGCACAATCATGAGCTACCCGAAAATCACTATTCAATTTGAAAATTTGAGAAAAATCTATGGAAAAGGCATGGATTTATTAGTTTAAGCTTTTAGGAGTTTAGTGTTGTGATTTGGAGTTGAATGTGAAATTTATTTTAAATTTTATACATTTTTTAGGAAATGACACCAAGAATGAAGAGGAGTAAGGGGAAGGCTCCATTCGATTCAACCAATGATTCAAAAAAGTTTGTTAGTTTGAGAGCTCAGGATCGATACAGTGATGCACTGCATTCGAGAAAGTTGATTCATGAGCGATGTTTTAAAAGTCTGGCAGAAGAAGTTGAAGAATTGATTGTTCGCCTTCAGTGGGAGCGGTTCTGTTGTTTTTTTGTTGTCGTAGTGATTTATGTTGTGTGGGAGTTCTATGCAAATCTTCCTGAAGCTGATGAAGAAGGAGTCATTGTGAGGGGGAAGACACTGCCTTTTTCTCCTGAGGTAATTAAAAAGTTTTATCATTTTCCACCGAGTACTTTGTATTTTTATTCAAACTATTATCCTACTGAGGAGGAGTTAGAAGAGATTATTTCATCTTTGGCTACTACAAGAGGGTTATGAAAGATAACAAATGAAATAAGAGTCAACTTTTCTGCTTCAAAGTTGGATGCCACTGCAAAGGCATGACATTATTTTATTTTTGCTCGTCTACTGCCTAAGAATCATTTCAGTGAAGTGACTTGAGATCGAGAAACCTTGAACTATTGCATTTAGCAGTTCAAGCCTATTGATATTGGAGCTTTGATTCATGGAGTTAGTACCAGTTCTACAGTCGCTGCTACTACTGTGGGTTTGGGATTCACATGCTTGATCTTTTCTTTATGCGAGTAGGCTGGAGTTAGATTTGACTGCTGAGATGAGATCTTATAGCCACTAAAACCTATTACCAGTTTGAATGTGAAGTCTTATTCACATTATTCTATTTTTGGTTGGAGGGGTGAATTCTCTAGTAGTTCTGCTGCTTCGACGTCATGAGTTTCTACTTCACATGCATCTACATGACGGAGTCAGACTTATGGATCTGATTCTCAGTCACAGTTATTAAAAAGGATTTTTTACAATGTCAACTACATTGTGGATAAGGTATCAAATTTAGAACATTTTGTAGAACATATGGATGGGTATATCAAGAGACATAGTGATTATAAGGGTGAATTCAATTTAGCTATGGAAAACCTTATGAGAGGTAACCAGAATGTTGTATTTCCTCAATACCCCAGATATCCACCATATGAGCATGCAACTATTTGGCGTAGTGAAGATAGTGATGAAAAGGAAGAGGATGTTCAGTTTGGATTTTTAGTTTTGTTTGATGTTTTTAGTGTATGTGTTGCTATGACTTGTTGTTAGTGCAGTTTTTCTGTACTTTTTGTTGTGTTTTTCAGTTGTTATTGTTGAGACCGTTTTGCTTTGTACACCTATTGTGATGTATTTATGTTTTGTGAGTATATATTATGTTTGTGTGGTAGTAAATGTGTTAATTGTGTTGTTTAATATATTTAGTTAGTGTGTGCTTAACTTAATTCTGAGATCTTAGGAAAGTTTAGAATCTAGCTAACTTTTTACTTAAAAGCTGCATGTTTAAAATTTTCAATTTACTACCAATTATTTTTCTTTATGTTATAATCATATATGTTTGTTAGTGTAATTGTTTGCTTTTAAGTTATACTCCACTGCATAGAAGTCTGATGAATCTCTATATGTTAAGAAAACTAAAATTTGATCAATTTAATTTTTAATCTTGATCTTGTTTTTAATTTTTGTAGTATTTTTGTAGTTGCATATTTAGGATATGAAAATTTCGATTAGCATGTTATTTTATATTTTTATTTTTGCCAATATTTATATGATGCTAAAATATTTTATCTTTATTAAAAATTTAAGTTTAGGGAGCGATGAAAAATTTTCTAAGGAATTAAAAGTTTATTTGTTCTCAATTTTGCTTCAAATAAATTTGATTTTGATTTGAAGAAAATGATTATGTATATGAAGTTATATTAGAGAAGTAAAATTTTGAATATAGAAATGAGTAAGAAAAATTAGTATTAGTAGTTAAAATTTATAGTAATGAAGAAAAACTTAAAGTTAAAAATTTTTTAGTGTGGAAAATGTTAAATATAGGGTAATTATCTTTAGTAAGAAAAATTGTATTTTTGAAAAATTTAAAAGATTTAGACTTTTATTTTCAAAAGTTAAATTTTTTTATTGAAATTAATTTTCAAAACTATTATTATGTTTTTAAGTGAAAGAAAAATATCAACTCTTTGCTTTAGGAAAGTAAAAGTAGAATTCAAAATCATTAAAGGCCTATCTAGATATAGTAATCCTTGCCTAAAAAAAAATTAAAAAAGGGAGGAGAAGCTTGAGGATTAGTGCCTAATTAAAATTGGTTCCACATTTGATCTTTCTAAAGTATAAGACTTGAGAAACTCTTAAGCTTAATGATATAATATAGTAAGTAAAATTATGCTTAATGAATTTTTTTTAAGTAGAGATGATAAAATGCCTAAACTCTATATTTGGAAAACCTACAATATTTCTGAATTAGATAAAACTGAATTAGATAAAAACTCATATTGATAAAAACTCATATTTTCATATTTCTTAACATTAAAAATTTCTAAACTCTAATTTGGTCTCATTTACAAATATTTTTTTTCTAAATTAGACTACTAGATATCTACATCAAAATTTTGGTAAATCCTAGAGAAACTCATATACATCATCTACTTATATTGGTTTTTAAAAGATTGAAGGGTCGCTTGAGGACAAGTAAAATCTTAAGTTTGGGGGATTTTGACACACCTAAAATATAGTATTTTATACACATTTTTTATACTTATTTTTGACATATTGTGTCTTAATGAAGATATTTGTGTGTTTTTCTTTCAGGTACAATCAAATGGATGGAAAATGCTAAAAGGAGTGAAAAATGGTCAATTTTGGAGCAACAATGAAGAAATGTGCAAAAATGAACTAGGGCACCTAAGCGCCGAGGTTTTGCGCCTAAGCGTTAGGTGACAGCGACTTTATATATGCTTAAAAATACAAATATTTAATACTGCTACTAGAAGATTTAATTCCTCAGTACCGACACCAAAAACTTGACAACGGTTATAGAGTCAGTAAAGATGTATATATAAAATATTCAATAATGGTAAAGTCACACTTATCAACGCAAGTATACATATCGCTCAAGTAATACAGGGCTCTAATGGAGTCCTAGATATCGATCCCACAAAGAGTAATATTAGAGGCTACGAACTAAGATTTAAAAAATCAATACTTAATCACAACAATATATAACTCTTAAATAATTAATTCTACAAATAAAGTTTCTAATGTGAAGTTCAATATATAAGAAAGCATCCTTCTCCTTGTTAAGAAATTAAAGTGAATGAATAAATTGAATAGGTTCAAATTGGATTGTACCAAATAGGAGCATACCTATTCTTTACCCATTGGTCCAAGCATAAAGAACATTGACTAATCCTATGCTTTGTTACTGATTCTGCGGCTAGGCTGGGAGGATACCGACTCTCACTTCGGAG
>NW_018165151.1:836880-837971 GCF_001263595.1 Phalaenopsis equestris
CCAGATTGAAAGTAAATTAAGATCGAAGTGAAAAGATCATCACAACTTCTTTAACATTTTCAAGGCTCAAACAATTCAAATCACCATTTCATAAAATCTCAAGACAAGGAGATAGACAGAGAAAACTACTCAGAACTCATGGGGAAGATATGACAAAACTCGGAATTCATATATAAAATCAAAGTCATACAAACTACAACAAGTAAATAACACTTATCTCTAATTCCTCCTCGAGCAAACTCCTCGGAGTTCTTCTGAATCTCTTCCTTTCTTTACAGCACACATAATTCTTCTTTGAAGCGGCAAGGAGGAAGAAATCTCTCACTTTTTCTCCACTCTTACAATCTCTCAAAGAATTCCTCACAATCTAACCCTAAATTAAACTCTCTACACACTACTGGGGCTCTTGGACGCTGTTCGAACCTTCGAACTCCTCGACCTCCTTGAACTCCTAGAACTCCTCAAACTCTCCAAACTCTTTGAAATCCTTGAACTTCTCAAACTCCCCCTTAATTTTTGGCCAAAATCTTCTCTTAAAGTTGTAGAAGAGTTTTCTTAAGAGTTTCCTAATAAGAGTTTCCTAAGCATCCCTTTAAGCATCCCTTCAAAAATCATCCACATTCAATGCACCTGTTGAGATGACCGTCCATCTCGCCGTCGGGGGCCTTGAGGGCGCCGTCGGGGGGCATTCTAAATTATTTGATCTGTAGTCTTAGGAAAATCTCACCGTCTGTGCCGTTGGGCTCTTCGTCGGCACTCTATTTTAAATCTTCATATTTTGGTCATTTCACTCCAAATTCGCTTTTTTTTGCTCCAATGACCATAATTCAATATACCTGCAAAAAAAAATCAAAAATACCCTTCTTTAAAGTCAATATCATCAAAATCAGTGTAAAATAGGTATGAAAATCTCAACATATTTTCCTTTGGTTAAAATTCCCCAAACTTAACTAATACTTGTCCTCACGTAATTTTAGTATTACATAAAAGTTATGATCTATTATAGTAAAGTTTTAGAAGTTTTGATTAGGCATCTCCTTAAGCTTCTCCTCACTTTCTTTTCTTTTCTCTTTTTCATTTGGATTGCTTTC
>NW_018165151.1:838709-842903 GCF_001263595.1 Phalaenopsis equestris
AGTTAATCTTTTTCTTCCCTCCCCCAAACTTAAATTTTTAAATATGAAATAATATAGGTGGAAAGAAAAACTGTAAATATAAATCATACCTCAGTATTGTAGGCATTTTCATTATTCTGAAATTTCTGCAGGCCTTCTCAACAATTCTACATTACCTGGTCTGTAATATTGGGAGCTTTCTATACATATAAATCATTAGAGAATTTGCTGGGTAATGAAATTTTGAAATAAGTACAAAACTAAACATTATACAAACTCAATATTTCACTAACACATCCACAATACTAAAAAAAATAATTACAATTAAAATGCAAAATAAAAATTACGTCATATTACAATTTAACAAATTTCAACTACCACACCTAACAATTATAACAATAATTAAAAATTATCCAATTGCAACATAAAAAATAAAAATGAAAGTATAAACGCCCAAACATCTATCTCTATTACAAAAATTATAAAAATAAAAGTAAAAGTACCTCAACTACTATCATATGTAAAATCCCAAACTATATCTTCGTCTCCTTGGTCAGCAGGTGGATTGGGGGATATCGGGGTGATACTGAGTATATCGGGGGCATTCAGGAAAGTAACATCAGGCTCACCTCTGTAGTGTCGGGCCTGAGCTTCGTAGTAAGCTATCTCAAAATCTGAATGCCTCTGTAAGTACTCGCTATCATAATCATGTCTACGTTCTAAACCGAACCCCCAATTATTTCATTTATTTGCTCTATGCTCTTTCAATGTAAGGTAAACTCCTTCATTAAATCATGAAGGGTAGGGGAACTAGAAGAAGGAAGGTCATAGCTAGTAGAGGGGATATCTCTACTAGTAGAAGGTTCTTGACTCCTACCCCCAATTCTCCACTTTTCATGGGATTCATATGTCTTCAAATTAGCTTTACTAATGGGTTTCATAGGGTAAACCCATTCTTCCTCATCTCCAACTTCCACTCTAGAAAGTTGGCAAAGTGCATAAATAAGGTCAGGATGTCCCAGACCTCCACTTGTTTCACTCCTTGCCGTGGTCAATATATTCTTAAAAATGATTCTCCCCACATTTATATTTCTATTATTCTGAATACAGAAATTCAGAATAGCTCTATCTCTTGTTACTTCTCTATGGTGATAGGTAGGTAACAGAGTAGAGGAAATAAAATAGTGCCACGCCTTAGATGTGGCATTCAACATGGAAGCAGAAAAATTTGCCCGTTCTCGTTGCTTTATCTTCCATATTCCTTTCCCATCAGTGAGAAAGTTGATCACATCATTCAGCGGGTCTTCCATTGTACTGAAGGTTTCATAATGGCAGTTATAGGAGTCTGGGACTTCATAAAAGGAGTTACTGCGGGCGGCACTAAATTCAACAGAAAATCCCCGCAATTGAATGATTCCATCCTCAGAATAGAACACATTGGCATAAAAATCTTTTACAATATTTGTAGCAGCCTTATTGTTGGTATAACAGAAGTTTTCCCACCTTTGTTTGGTAATAACTCGTTCAATTTCTCCTCCCTGACTCTCAAAAACTCAATCTTGTATACATTTCTTCCCTACAAATATTGAAGTAAATCTCGATTGAGCCTTCGCATTGATGAAGCAAGAATCGTCAAACTCAAGTCGCCTCTTTTGTAGCAGAGTCATTTCAATCTAATCAAAATTATTGAAAAATTCCAAAATATACTTCAAATATGCAAATAATGGCTTCCAAGAGTGACTCTAAGAGTTCAAAACTAAATTCCATGAATTTCTTCCCAATATTTTCATCACATTTTCAAATTTTTTCGGATCTTCTCAATGTGGAAGAAATTCATGGTGAAAATCAAATATTTTTAGTTTGGAGTGAAGCTCTTATCGAGAGATGATCAAATCCAGTGTCTAAATGCTTTGAAATTGCCCACAAATCCAAGATCTTCAAGCCCTAGATCAAAATTTTTATTTTTAAGAGGAAGGGGATGATGAATAGTGGCGGTTGACTGGTCAAAATAGCGGTTAAAGGTGTTCTTTCGGGATCTCACCGTCGGAGAGGTCCTCGGCGCCGTCAACGAGCTCTATTGAATTAATATCCTAAGTCTCGGGAAAAGTCTGCCGTCTGCGGCGTCGAGGGCGCCATCGGCGAGCTCTATTGAATTGGTTCAATTTCCAAATTTTTGCAATTTCGATCAATTTCAAGCCTCAACGACTTCTGTTCAATCATTATAGACATAAATTTTAAGTGATTAAATGATGTACTAACACAAATAAACATTCACAACACAAAACATCAACACACCTAAGTTTGGTATTTTCTAGACCTTAATACATAAAGTCAGCGTCGCACACATCAATTCAACATCGCAATCCAAGCCATAACACTCAAAACACTGAAAACAAACATCCTATGCTCAATCTCAACTATACAAAGATCTAAAAATAAAATTTGAAAGCAAAGCAAACATAAAGTTCAAACCAAATTACACACATAGACATACAGGTAGCAAGGTAAATCTACTACTCTTCTGATTGAGTGCTTGATTCTCCTTTAAGATCACCCATTGATTAAACATGAACGAAGAGATTGTAGAAGAGTCGGTATGGAAATTCTTCAGTATAGTCCTCTTCTATCAATTTCATCTTTCTCATCAATCGTATCAAACTGTCTTTGATATGTCCAGAGTGAGCAAATTGTTCTTTCATCCTCCAATCTAGATGATAAAAAAAAATCAGAAATATTGTTAATTGCATTCATAACATTTTGTACCTCTTTCTCCAATTTCTTGATGCTGTGCAGGATCACTAGTCTCTTGTCCAGAACTAAAGGTTGAATAGCAGTGAATTCTGAGACAATTGATCCACAATAATAGTCATATTATTTTCATATTTTCATCTTCATTGGCTGTCAGTTGGGTCTAAAGGCTTCCAAGGTAGAAGTACCTTTTCCCAATTCTTATAAGATACTTGGAACTGACTGCAAAGTAAGAAAATTGTTGAAGGATGTCCAAGCCCATAAGTTGATCCATGAACGATCAGGCCCAAAACAGACTTCACAATTATTGATCCAATATCGATCGACGGTCCCATTTGGATGCAATCATTCAGAATAGCACTTTCCTTAGAAACTTTATTAATCCTCATCGTCGGTAACAGTTTTGCAGAAATGAAGAAGTGTCAGTGTTTTGAAATGGGGTTTAGAAGTGTAGCAGAAAACTAACATACCTGTTTTCTCTCATTTTCCAGTCTTCAGTTTCGTTCGTTAAATATTTGTAGATCTCATTCATCAAATTTCTTGTCGGGACGAAGTTAGAATAATGGCAGACATGAACATTCTCAATCATATATAACTCATTGATCTGTGCAGGAGTAAAATTTATCCATCTACCTCGCACATAGACGACTCCCTGGTTGATTCCATGCAAATAAGCATAAAATTCCTTCACCACCGGAACAACTATGGAGGCTGTAGTGTAGCACAACACTTCCCATCTTCATCGCACAATCATCTCTTCAATTGCCGTCAAAGGATTATTCAATCCTCGATTCACGAATCCTCTTTCCTTGATTAATCTCTTCTTTGTCAGCACTTTATTGAAGATTCGCTGCGCCTCAACACTAATGAACTTTCTCCGGTTGAACACTCGCAATCTATGGTTTTCAGGGGAATTGGATGCCATAGGGATGAATCTAGTGGAATTTCAATTTGTTTTTGGGGAAATATGAACTTAGGAACTAAATTTAGAAGTTTAAAAGGAGTAACTCCTGCCTAAAACTGCCAAAAACCATCAGGTCAAACACCAGAAATCGTCATCCCGCCGGTCTCACCGTCGGCGGCGTCGATGGCACCATCGGCGTGCCCTTAGAACCGGGCCTCTCGGGAAAAACCCGTCGTCGGCTGAGAAAAACCCGTCATCGGCGCCCAAGACAAAAATTGCACAGTTTTGCTCTAGTCCGAATGCATTCCAATTTTTTCTATGGATCCAATTTTTATGATAATTCAAGGGTAAATATGAGTAGTAGAGATCAATACTACCATAAACTAACGATAATTTCAAATAAAAATACTATAATCACAATAAAAATAGAGATACCTAAGGGTTGCCTCCCATAAAGCGCTTGGTTTAACGTCGTCAGCCAGACCTATTCAGGTATTATTCAGGTTGATTGATCATTAAAACCTCTTTAAAATTTGGTCTTTTACCCTCAAAATATGGTTTTA
>NW_018165151.1:843502-846280 GCF_001263595.1 Phalaenopsis equestris
CATTCCGTATCTAATGAAAATATTTTTCATTAAAAATCTTGAAACACTTTTAGCGTCACAACAAGGTAAAGCTTGTGCTTCAATCTACTTTGAAACGTAGTCGACTGCAATTAATATGTATAAGTTCCCAAATGAAGGAATAAATGGTCCCATGAAATCTAATCCTCAAACATCAATGATCTCAACTTCTAACATGAAATTCAGAGGCATTTCATTTATTCTAGATATATTGCCTACTCATTGACATCGATCACAAGTTTTTATGTATTTGTAAACATTTCTAAAAAGAGTAGGCCAATAGAATCTTGTAAAATTTTATAAGCAGTTTTATCAATCCCAAAATGTCATCCAAATTCAGAATCATGACATTTCTGAATGATTAGCTCAGCTTCTTCATAAGGTACACATCTTCTCATAATAAGATCCTTACATTATTTATATAAATTAGGTTCATCCCAAAAATATGCTTTCGCGTCGTGAATGAATTTTCTTTGTTGTTGCAATGTCAGCATAAGTGACAAAATATCACGTACAATACAATTAACAATATCAACATATAATGATATTTTTCACTCATTAATATTATAAAGTTGTTCATCAGGAAAACTGTCTGTAATTTTATTGTCGGTGTCAGATAATTCATGATTTTATAATCTTGAAAAATGATCAACAATTTGATTATGAGTTCCCTTTTTATCAATAACCACAAAATCAAATTCTTGCATCAAAAGTATCAATCTAATTAACATTGGTTTGACATCCTTCTTTTGCATCAGATATTTAATAGCAGAGTGATCAGTATGCACAACAAATTTAGTCCCAATTATATAAGATCTAAATTTGTCTAAAGCATACACTATAGCTAGTAACTCTTTTTCAGTAACAGTGTAGTTAATTTGAGCATCGTTAAGAGTTTTACTAGTGTAGTATATAATTTTAAAAATCTTATCATATCCAAGAATAACTCCAATAGCTTAATCACTAGCATCGCACATCAGTTCGAATGGTTTCTCTTAGTTAGGTGAAACTATAATAGGGGATGTGATTAGTTTTTCTTTTAATAACTCAAAAGCATTTAAAAATTGTGCTTCCATTAAATTCAAATTTTTTGTCCTTTTCTAAAAGTTGGCATAGAGGTTTAGTAATTTTAAAAATTTTTTTAATAAAACGCCTGTAAAACCAACATGTCCAAAAAAACTTCTAACCTCTCTTACATTAGTAGGAGGTGTTAATTTAGATATAACTTGAATTTTTGCAGGGTATGCTTCCATACCATTTTCCAAAATTTTATGCCCGAACACAATTCCTCCTGCAACCATAAATTGACATTTTTCCCAATTTAGAACTAAAATAGTTCTTTCGCATAGCTCCAAAACTTTTTCAAGATAATTTAAGCATGCGTCAAATGATGTTCCAAATACAACATCAAAAATACCTTTCTTTAAAGTGCAATATCATAAAAAACAATATAAAATAGGTATGAAAATCTCAACATATTTTCCTCTGGTCACTTTACATAATCCAAAAGGCATCCTTCGTAAAGCAAAAGTTCCGAAAGGACTAGTAAATGTTGTCTTTCCTTGATCCTCAGCAGCAATAGGAATTTGATGGTAACTGGTATATCCATCTAAAAAGTAAAAATATTTGTGCCCAACAAGTCTATTTATTATTTGGTCTAAAAATGGTAAAGGGAAGTGATCTTTCCTAGTGGCAGTGTTTAATTTTCTATAATCAATGCAAATACGCCACCCAGTAACTTATTTGATAGATATTAATTCATTATTCTCTTTTATTTCAACAGTCACTCCTTTCTTAGAAGCACAATGAATTAGACTTACCTAAGCACTATCTGAAATAAGATATATAATTCTAGTGTCCAACCATTTCAAAATTTCCTCATAACTTCTTCTTTGACTATTGGATTTAATCTGCTTTGTGGATCAACTTTTGGTTTATATTGTTCATCTAGTATAATTCCAAGCATACAGATCGAAGGACTGATTCCTTTAATATCAACTAAGGTCCACCAAAAGCTTTCTTATATCTTCTTAATGTATAATGTATCCAAAAGTCTTTGCTCTTGCAAATCATTTAATTCTGAAGATATAATAACAGGTAGTGTAGATGAGTTTCCCAGAAACACATACTTCAAGTGGTTAGGCAATATTTTAAACTCAAGTTGAGGTGATTTTATAATTGATGGAACTAGATTCTTATCAGCATTTCCTGTACTATCCAGCATCTCAAGTCTTCCCTGAACATAATCTAATTCTTTATTTTCTATTTTATCCAAAATAGCTTCATCACTATCTTAAAATTGTACTTTCTCTTCAAAATGTTCTTTAAAATGCTCGTTCATTAGATGTTCACTAATTTCCATGCAAAAACATTCATTATCTCTTTCAACAGTAGAGTATTTCATAGATTTTGCAATGTTAAAAATCACTTCTTGATCGTTAACTCTCATAGTTAATTCTCCTTTTTAAAAATTTATCATAGTTTTTCCAGTAGCTAAAAATGGTCTCAATAAAATGATAGGTATTTATTTATCTTCCTCCATATCTAAAATAATGAAGTCCACAGGAAAGATAAATTTATCAACTTTTACTAACACATCTTCTATAACACCCTTAGGATAAGTAACTAAACAATCCGCTAACTGAAGAGTTACATAAGTAGGTGAGACTTCTCCTAATCCTAATCTTTTGAAAATTGATAGAGGCATAAGATTAATGCTGGCTCTCAAATCACATAAAGCTCTTCCATAAAAATTTTCAC
>NW_018165151.1:846515-846844 GCF_001263595.1 Phalaenopsis equestris
AAAAACTTGGAAAATTATTTATTTTGTTTGTGTTGTTTCAATCTTTGAGGAAACGGTGGTGGAGGTTTCTCCACAGTAATTTTCATTGGTGTAAGTGGATATTCTAAATCTGGGTATTCATGATCCTTTTCTTTTTTCGTATCCACTCTCTTTTTCAGTTATCGTTTCTTTCTGCACTCTTATTTCCAGTTTTTTTCCACTACGTAATTGTATCGCTTTTGTTTGTTCTTTTCCTTGATCTTTAGGAATTGGTTCCACAGTACTAGGAAAAGTTCCTAATGCTTGGTTACTAAGCGCAGTAGCGATATCAGTAGCGATATGCCTTAATT
>NW_018165151.1:847410-848601 GCF_001263595.1 Phalaenopsis equestris
TCTCTTCTATTAACAAATAAGCCTCATCAAAAGGTTTTGACATTAAAGAATCACCAGCCGCAACATCTATAATCAATCTAAGTGATCTCACTAATCCATTATAAAAAGTTTGAATTATCAACTAATCTGGTAACGAATGATGAGGGCACTTTCTAAGAAGATCTTTAAATCTCTCCCAAGCTTCATATATCGACTCTCCATCAATCTGACAAAACAATGTTATGTCATTTCTAAGTTTTACAGTTTTGGATGGAGGGAAATATTTGGATAGAAATTTCTGTGAAAGCTCTCCCCAAGTTCTAATAGATCCAGGTGCTAACGAATTTAACCACATCTTAGCCTTATCCTTCTAAGTATAACATCATCACTTGAAACTCTGTCATATTTAAAGGTAGCACAAAGTTCTAAAAAACTAGCGAGGTGTAGGATCTTCATTTAATGTACCTCCGAATTGATTGTTTTGTACCATTTGGATATAAGCAGGTTTAAGCTCAAATGAATTAGTAGCTACATCAAGATTTTGGATAGATAAATGAATTTAATCTGCTGTTGGATTTGCATAATATCGTAGGGGTCTAGGTTGGTGTTCATTTTCTATTCCTTGATTGTTTATGTTATTTTCCATTGTGTCAGGATTTCTAGGTTCTCTTCTTAGTCTTCTAATTCTTCTAACAGTGCGTTCTAATTCCGAATCGTAGGGTATAAGATTTTCAGGTCCAAATTTACGCATACAATTGAAATCAGTACACAGAAAAAAATAGTTAACTAAATATGAAAATAAGTTGCAATTCCAGTAAAAGTTTTTTAATAGTCCTAATTTCTCCATTACTCTAATTATGATTCTTGTTTACTCCCCGACAACGACGCCAAAAACTTGACTACGACTTTATATATGCTTAAAAATACAAGTATTTAATACTGCTGCTAGAAGATTTAATTCCTCAGCACAACACCAAAAACATGACAACGGTTATAGATTCAATAAAGATGTATATATATAAAATATTCAATAATGGTAAAGTCACACTTATCAATGCAAGTATACATATCGCTCAAGTAATACATGGATCTAATGGAGTCCTAGATATCGATCTCACAGGGAGTAATATTAGAGGCTACGAACTAAAATTTTAGAAAATCAATACTTAATCACAACAATATAGTTCAAATTGCTTATCTGTCACTAATAGG
>NW_018165151.1:848898-869724 GCF_001263595.1 Phalaenopsis equestris
TTTCCCTATTTATTTGCACCCTACTTCCAAGGGCTTTGAACTCCCTGAATCTTGGATGTAATCTTCACTTTAGTTGTAAAACTCAATATATTTTAACAAATCAATTGGTCAGATTGAAAGTAAATTAAGATCGAAGTGAAAAGATCATCACAACTTCTTTAATATTTTCAAGGCTCAACCAATTCAAATCACCATTTCACAAAATCTCAAGATAAGGAGAAAGACAGAGAATACTACTTAGAACTCATGGGGAAGATACGACAAAACTGAAAATTCATATATAAAATCAAAGTCATACAAACTACAAGAAGTAAATAACAAATATCTCTAATTCCTCCTCGAGCAAACTCCTCGGCACATAGAATTCTTTTTTAAAGCGGAAAGGAGGAAGAAATCTCTCACTTTCCCTCCACTCTTACAATCTCTCAAAGAATTCCTCACAATCTAACCCTAATTTAAACTCTCTACACTCTACTGAGGCTCTTGGACGCTGTTCGAACCTTCAAACTCCTCGAACTCCTTGAACTCCTTGAACTCCTCTAACTCCTCAAACTCTTTGAAATCCTTGAACTCCTCAAACTCCCCCTCAATTTTTGGCCAAAATCCTCTTTTAAAGTTGTAGAAGAGTTTTTCCAAGAGTTGCCTAAGCATGCCTTCAAAAATCGTCCACAATCAATGCACCTATTGAGATAACTGCCGATCTCACCATCGGCGGCCTCGAGGGCGCCTTCGGTAGGCCTTCTAAATTATTTGATCTGGAGTCTCGGGAAAATCTCGTCGTCGACGCCATTGGATTCGTTGTCGGCGCTCTAGTTTAAATCTTCATATTTTGGTCCTTTTCGCTCCAAATTCGCTCCTTTTTGCATCTTTTTGCTCCAATGACCATAATTCAATATACATGCAACAAAATATCAAAAATACCCTTCTTTAAAGTGCAATATCATCAAAATCAGTATAAAATAGGTATGAAAATCTCTTCAACATATTTTAAATAAGTATGAAAATTTCAACATATTTTCTTTTGGTCACCAGGTACCCCGCGCTTAAGCGCCGAAGTAGTTATGTGATGAATTATTTAATTTGAACAAATTTTTGAAGAGTTGTTTGAAGCAATCCTAAGTAAAAACGTGGGAAATAGCCCATGGACACGAAAATTCATTCAATTGGCTTTTGAGAAGATAATTTTTAGAAGATTCATTGAATGGAGACATCTTTTTTTAAGCAACCCTAGTTGCAAGTATTTAGTTAAGTTAATTAGTTGCTTACTTTATTTTCATAAACCAAAAAAATTACAAAAAGAATCAAATTTGCATTCATATTTTAATATCTTAAGATTAAGTAAGAATAATTTGCTAACTAGATTTTTGTCATTTAAAGTTTCTAAAATTTCTAGATTTCTAAAGTGCATATTGTTAATCTCCCTGTGGGTTTGATATTCAGGGTTTAATCAAAAAGTCATATATTACTTGATAATGATACGTATACTTGCTAGTATCCCATATTTAAATATTATAATTGTATTCTTATTTGTTTTGTAGTGGAAAACTTACTTAGCTTTTTCTTTGGATCAAGTTTTTGACTTTGTTGCAAATTAAGAATAACTATTAAGGAAATTAAGCATATAATCACATACATCGCATATTACATTTATACAAAAGAATAGGGATCAGTAAGCGCCAGACCTGGGTGCTTAGGCTCCCCAGTTCATTTTTACTCTAAATTTGATCTTTTTCACTCTTTTAATCATTTTTCATTCAATTGATTGTACCTGAAAGAAAAACACACAAATACCTTTCATTAAAGTGTAATATCTCAAAAATAGGTATAGAAACGTGTACATAAAGACTATATATTTTAGGTATATCACTTAGGTGCTAGGGTCTCTATGTGTTTTGGGCGAATGATAGGTGCCTAGGTGCTCCTTGTCTGGTGCTTTAACACCAATCTCTCTGTTGTTTGGTGTGGATTTGGATGGGTGCCTATGCGCTTATGGCTAAGCGCCAAGCTCTTTGTTGTTGATGGGCAAGTGGTATGGTGGGCGCCTATACGTCCATAGCTTGTTGACTAATCACCAAGCTCTCAGCTGTTTTGCTGCTACAATAATGAGCGTCTTAACGCCCATTGCTTGGCGCTTATGTGTACTACTCTCTGAAATAAGTTAGCTCCATGGCCTATGCTATTTTTTAGTTCACTTTCTTCTGTCTAAATTCACATGTTACCTAGAGATTACATAGAAAATACCTAAAAAAACATAAAAATAACAAATAACATGTAACATTAACATAAATTAAAGCATTTTATTCCACATATTATACACAAGTCAAAATAGAAGGGGGGCAATTCAAAAATTAATTTTATTTATGTGGGTGAGTTTGATCACAACCATTCATTAAAGATAAACATCAATCATATTATTTATTGAATCCAGATTTGTCCTGTGATGCATACCTAGGAATTGACTGGTAGGAAACTTTAGGAAAAGGTGGAGAGAGAGAAAGAGGGGGGAGAGAGAAGGACAAAGTATGCAGTGACATGCCCCTCTGTCAAAAATTGGGGTATTTTCGGGTTCTGCGACCCATTATATATATTAATTATAAAGATTACAACTGAAAGAAGAGAGAGACTCCCTACAAAAGAAGGTTCTAGAGTGAAAAGGGCCAAAAACCCCAAAAGCCTCTAATATATGATCTGGTTCACCTATTTATAGAAGATAGAAGGACATAAGGTAAAATTACATGTTTTCTCCTACTTTGGAGGGGTTGTACAGGTTATTATGATTTTTTTTTGCATATTTGAACCTTATGGTCATCAAGTCCTTGAGTTGTTCGACTGAGTTGTTTTTTACCAGCTTTCATTTGTGCACCGGATGGCTTTCTAACTAGGAAGTAGGCCCACTTTTGAGTGGGATGGCTAGTTGGTTTTCGGGCAGCTGGTCGTATTTCCTGATTTTTTTTCCTTGGTGATCTTTGGGGGAGCTAGTGAGAGAGCTTCGCGTTGATACTTGTAAGATTGTTGGTCTGGTCGTTTTCCTCAGAGCGATTGATGTGGATACCAATTTCCTGTTGGCCTAACTAGTCTTTTGGTCGACCAACTGGCCTTTGGTTGGTCGGCACCCCTTCAGTTGGTCGGCATCACTTCAGTTGGTCGGCAGCACTTCAGTTGGTCGGCAACCCTTTGGTCTGCTGGCAAACCTTCGGTCGACCGGAATGTCAAACCTTCGATCGACCAGACTGGCTATCAGTCGACTGAGTTGATTTTGATCGATTAGATTTGTGAGACCATATAGTTTTTTCATCGTGGAGGACCCTCGACATATTTCCTTTGATTTGGGTTGTTAGATTGTTTTGAGAATCGTGCTCGCACTTTTTTGGTGTGCATTAATACATGCATTTTTAAATAGTTCGAGGAAAAATTTAAGCTAGTTATCGTTTATAAATGCCTAATTTGTTTAATTATTTTGGCATTTAGGGAGAGCTTCAATTTCTTACAATATTCGAAGAATTCTAAGCTTCTTTGCTTTAGGTCTTATAATTGTCTTATAACTAGAAAAAATTTCTCAGTTGGTCAAGGCACAAGTTAAAAGTTAGTGAACGGGATGTGAAGTGAAGCATTTTAGACCTTTTCAAAACCCTACAATTAAAAATCTTCAAAATAAAAACACTAAGCAAGCTATATCATTCAAATCAATAAATTAAACACAGAGGTATGCAATTGTAAGACTATGATGCCCAAAATTTGAAATTTTAATATTTAAAGTTTTTAACTTTGGAACACAATTAATAAGATGCTGCACTCATAATCAATCCTACGAGGATAAAACCACCCGAGTAAACTATAGCGTGGATCAGAAACTTAAGCAAATTAGTGTGTTATAATTATTAAATTTACCATATCTGACAACAAAAAAAAAAGGAAATAAAAACAGCTCTTCTAAATCAGATTTGACAAGCATGCTCTAAAGATTATAGAACTTGCTTCTTCTCCAATAAATTTTTCTCCTTGTAGGATCCAGCCATCAAGCCTTTACCTCGTCAAAGAGGCCTAAAGTTGAAAGAAAAAAAAAAAAGAACCAATCCGACCAATAATGATTTGGTTGTAAGTTCCTGACAAAACAATCACCAGGTCAATTTGCCAATTAATATCAATTTAATGATAAATATCTTGAGCTTATGTTATACCAATCATCTAATTATTCTTTTTTATAATAATCAGAAAATTTTTGTTTTGGTGGAATCATGCTAAATAGCCAATCTAAGCCAAATTGGCGACAGTTTCAAAGACAGTTCCAGGCGATAGTTCTTAGAGAGAACCAAGGAGAAGAGAGAGTTTGGTTTTGAAGCAAGGGAAAGGCTTATAGGAAGTTAGCCTTTCTTTGCAACATCATTGAATGAATCATGTCTCTTCAGGAGTCTCACCCATCTTCTGATTCAATTAATTGAGCTTTCTCTGATAGTGAGAAGGCAGGATTAGCCACCAGGAAGGTTGGAAAGGGATGAATAAAATTTCAAAGCTCTTTCTGCTGTTTTATGTGCTTGGAGGAGGCCTTCAAGTTGGTCATGGAGATGTATCTGCTGGAGATGGTAATCCTTTTTTTTTTTCTTTTTTTGTTATTTGGCTTCTGCATCGTGATGGTTAATAATTTGAATGTTTCAGAGCCTCACAGGAGGGAGTTGAGTCTATATATCCTGTGTCTAATGAAGTCTGATTTGTTAACTTGTTTCAATGATTTCATGCATAAGAGATCACTATATGTGAGCGTTTTAATTATTTTGATATCTTGATAACATATAATATAGGAATTCTTATAGTTATCTGCAAATAAAGCTGAAATGGACGCCTCTTCTTTGCATATCCATGGGGGCAAGAAAAAAAAAGATAAGCCCATATGGAATAGCCCTATGGCTTTGTCTCTATGATCCCATCTTTCCTGCACTTTTAACATGATTTCGATAAAAAATTTACCAAGACATCAGTTGCAGTACAGACAGCTAATGCTTCTGGTACAATTCTATCTACTTGTAAAACTGATGGAATTTTATGCAGCTGTGGTACTCCGATCTTTGATGGACAACTGGGAGAACTCACCCCCAACCTGGGGGAAGACTGATGATCCATGTGGTGCACCATGGGAAGGAGTTGAGTGTGCAAATTCTAGGGTGACTGCACTGTAAGTCTTCCTATATTAATTTCTGTCGTTAGAATGACTTACAAGACATTATTTGCTGATTTTTTATTCTGATTTTAGGAAACTATCTACTATGGGACTCAAAGGTACATTAAGCAGCGACATATCCCAACTCTCTGAACTGCGACTGCTGTAAGTTTTATCCTTCCAGATCCTGTAAGGATGTAGATGCCATTGGGATTCTAAAAAGTATAGCCACTGAAGTCTATGGAGTTGCACACAATTATAATGCAGGGATCTGTCCTACAATAATGATCTTGGTGGACCACTACCTCCAAGTATAGGAAATCTGAAGAAGCTTATCACCCTGTGAGTAGAACAACCGTTTTAATTTCTCAAATCGACTGTAGAATATAATAGATTCACTAAAGTTTCCATTTTTACATGTAGGATCTTGGCAGGTTGCAGCTTTTCTGGCATTATTCCACAAGAGCTTGATGGCTTGGAGCAACTCTCGTTCTTGTGAGAATTATTCCAATCAAAATCCATACATTGAACTTTATCATACATTCAATTCATAAAATAGCTGTCACAGCATCATTTTTTAGTTTTCTTATTCTTTTTTTGACATGAAAAAGGAACCCTGAATATTATTATGAATCTTTTTTTTTATAATTTCTATTTTAGAGCTCTGAATTCAAATAAGTTCACTGGAAGAATACCTCCTTCAATGGGTCTGCTCTCCAATCTATACTGGCTTGATCTTGCAGACAATCAGCTTATAGGATCTATTCCTATCTCATCAAACGGCTCCTCTGGCTTGGATCTTCTCATTAATGCTAAGCATTTGTGAGTTAATTTAGTCTAATTCCTCATTTTAGTTCAAGATCATCACGAAATCTTGCTTACATAGAAATCATAATTCTCTTCACATGGAGTTTGACAGTCACTTTAACAAGAACCAGTTATCAGGCACCATACCAAGTGAAATTTTCAGTTCCCATATGAAACTAATACATCTGTAAGTATGGTAATTGATTATAACTTCTGCCTCGCACATATTAACATGAACATTACTTGATTTTTGTTCAAAAAGAAAATTGCAGACTCCTAGATTCCAACAAATTTACTGGGCAGATCCCAGAATCAATCGGGCTTGTAACTTCGCTCGAGGTTCTGTGAGTATACTTAGCACCATAGCTATTCTCTCCTTGTTTACTATGTATATGCTGGAAACATGCTTTAACAAACATCAACGTTTGCAACAGACGACTTGATAGAAATTCTCTAAGTGGCCCTGTTCCTTCTACCATAAACAAGCTTGTAACTGTCAACCAGCTGTAAGTTAAAATAATAATAGAATCTCAAAATATATAATAACAACTAGATTCACTTCTTGCCATCGATTTCATTCAGGAACTTGGCCAACAATCAGCTAAGCGGACCACTGCCTAATCTGACCGGGATGAACCTCCTCAACTATGTGTAAGACACAGTTGAGATTATACTGACAAATTTCTGTAATGTAGTTTCGTTCATTTGAGAATGCTGCAAACTGGCTTGCAGGGATTTGAGCAACAACACATTTGACTCCTCAGAAGCGCCAGACTGGTTCTCCACAATTCAATCGTTGACTGCTTTGTGAGTTCTCTGATCACTTTCATTGAAAATGGGTGGTTACTAATTTGATCGGAATTCATCTAGCCACCGCTTCGAAGTAATTCAATCCCATCACAAGTTGAGCCAAATATATTTATGTTGGAATGGAACTATATAAACTATATAGGAAGAAACTTCTTTTGCCTATCATATGTATAAACTTCATATAAATCTAAATCTACTGATTTTAAACCTTAAAATTTATTTTTTGAGAGTAGTGATTTTATACCTTTTCAACTCATATGGCCAAGCCTACAATACCATGGCCCTGCATCCACCTTGGTTCTAGCCACATCAATGAAATTTATCATTTCATTGATCAAGTGAAGAGTGTCTTCAATGTTGACCCGAGCTATCACCATTGCCCCCTGGTCACCTTTTCACGACCCACAAGTTTAAGTAGTCACAAACCCTGACTTTGACATCTGGCTCATAGAGATGAGATTTCTCTTAAAACTTGGAACATATCTAATTTCAGTAAGCTTCTATATTGTTTTATTTGGTAACTCACCATTTCTTACGATATTGCAGACTTTGTTGTCTTCCAGCTAAATATTCCTTAGATTACTCAGAGTGTAATTTTTTTAATATCACTTTATTAAAGCATGTGTAAAAAGTAACATTTGAATTGACTATCCAAAATTTAGTACTGACTAGGGATAACACGAGAAAGTCACGTTATATTTTTCTGTGGAGGCATTTGTTAAGAGATTTCTTTTCAATATTCTACGACCAACTTTGGAGTTTTACAAACATCCTTGAAATGTTATTTCTTTTCGCATTTCCAACATACTTCCTTACAATTTTCTCTGCTTTACTCAAACTTTCCTCTTTTATACATGAATTTATTCCTGCTTGTATTACTATTCATATTACTTCCGCTATTTTCTGAATCAACACAAAACTTGAAGATTCACTATTCACTATTTTTTGCTAACTTATTCATTCAACACCGATCCCATGATGTCATCAAATTTTAACGTCATATTTTCTGAAGAGTTGCCAACACAATCAATCCATCCTACATATTCGGTAATGAAGACAATATCAACAGTGCCCTGACTTCATCCTCAAATTTAATCTACATAGAGCACAACTAGCTTGGTATAATTTTGAAATTGTTCAGATGTTAGGCCACTGAACTGTCTTCCATCATCTTCATATTAAATAATCTCTTCATATAAGAAAATTATTTGAAGCAGAAGATTTTTTGTATTTTTTTTGTCAGTACCGCCATGACATCCATTGTCACTTTCTCATTCACTATATTGAACACAACAATGGAAAAAGTTATAAATGGATTAAATCTATAATTGTTTGATCCAACACCTCCAATTTCTCCATTGTTATAGACTCGCTTCTTGTTGATTCCTTATAGTGGTAGATATAGTTTTTTTTTGGATACATCAAATTCTCCACTTGCAACACGAAGTTCAATCCATTGAACTTGTTCACTTTGTACTTTGCTTCAGCAATCATTGTTCCCACTCGAATCAAAGAATATACTCTGATACCACTTGTTGGGATGAAACTATATATAATTCTAGAGCTTTGACCAATTAGAAATTAAAATCACATGGAGAAATAGGATCACACCGACTAGAGGAATCTAGACAAAAAATTGAACAAAAGTACAACAAACATTATTTCATAAAAATACACTAAGATTTAACATAGAAAAATTTGAGAATTGGAAAAATCATGAAGCTATACCACTAAGAAATGTATATTATGAAAAAATAAAAATATATGGAAATACTCACTCGGATTTTTGCTCTACAATCAATAGAACATACAAGATTTTACTCTAAATCCTTCCTATGGATTTCACAAGAGAAATTACATGCAAAAAGCCTCCTTCTCGACTCTTCTCGGCTTCTCGGAAAACCTATCAAAAGTACTGCATCTGAGAGATTGACTTTCATCGATTGAAATCGAGAACATAATGAACTGTTCATGATGAACTGCTCATCAACTTGTTCATGCCCAAACATGGCGTTATTATTCCACCCCGCTCAGGAAGAATGAACTGATGGAGTGACCTTCTGTAGCATGGTTATGCCATATACAATGCTATTATGACGCCCAACATAGTTCTGCCGCCCAGCGTAGCTACGCCTGTTTCGGGAATGCCTGCGCAAAGCCTAGGCTCAAGCTTGTGTTTATGTGCTCCTTGTGGTTGTATGTTTCATGCGGTTGTGGGTGCATCCATACAAACAATGTTATAGTCCACCTCAATCCGATTTCGATTTGAGCCAAATATGACTTGTTAAAATCTATTCAGAACAAAAACAGATCTAATCTCAATTGAATTTGATCTCCTAAGATAAATTATTAGTCCAACATGCATATGTTCACTCTTACATTCATAGATTCAAGTATACAAATTTGTAAGTGCTTATATATCAATCTAAAATTAAACATACACAAAAAAAGTATATTGCTCCCAATCCATTCCGAACTATGCTCAATTGAAATAAAGTTAAATTAGACTACGGGTTGGCTCATTAGTTTGCTTGTTGACTTCAATCTGACCCATAAGCTGATCTAATTTTCAAGAGTTCTTTGATCCCCTCACAACGCTACATGGAATTGCCTTGTACTTTAATGTAGTACCAAAACATCTCATCTGACATGCATTGCTTGGGCTTACAGGGTGATAGAATCTGGAGGGCTTTATGGTAGTTTTCCATCCAAAATGTTCAGCTTTCCTCAGCTACAACAAGTGTAAGTGATAAATGACAACATTTCTGACTATAAAGTTCTGATCTAGAAGAGTAGAAGCAGTGCCCTTGGTAACTAACATGCCGATCTGTTAAATGATTTGGCAGATTATTAAAGAATAATGCATTCAATGGTACCCTTGATTTGGGTGATTCTAGCTCAGAATTAGAGATGGTGAATCTCCAAAACAATGCCATCTCTGGGTACAGTTCATCCAGAACTTACAATGAAAGTTTAATGTGAGTTCCCAGAACAAGCTGGCTTGATTCCTTAGACTTCACAATATATGGAATCTTACTTTTTTTTTTATATGATGCCTCAATACTTTGTGGTTGCAGACTTGCTGGAAATCCAGTGTGCACAACTCAGCTAGCAAATTCCATCTATTGCAACCTACAACAGCAAATGCAAAACCACTATCACACAAGCTTAGGAAACTGTAACTCTACTTCATGTTCCCTTCAGAGTGTCAATCCTAAGAGTTGTGCATGTGCTTCTCCTTATCAGGGATTATTGGTGTTCAGGGCACCATTATTTCGAGATCTGATAAACAGCACAAGGTTCGAAGGATTAGAAAGGTCCCTTTGGAGTAATCTGGGCCTTTCTCCAGGGTCAGTGTATCTATCACAACTTATCTTCAACGAGAATAATTATCTGGAAATGCAGTTGAAACTCTTTCATCCAAATGAAATGTTCTTCACACGGTCAGAAGTTCAAAAACTCGGATTTTCTCTAAGCAATCAAACTTACAAACCTCCAGCTGAATTTGGACCATACTTTTTCATTGCCTACCCATATTCCTTTCCAGGTAAAGTATCTTTGTTTACATAAGCCAACTTTAATTTTCTTAGTGTGATCAAATGACAACAATATATTTCAGACAGCAATGAAGGAAAAAACTCAATGAGCGCGGGTCTTAGAGCTGGAATTGTGGTTGGTTGTATCATTCTACTCATTCTGCTTGTAGCTCTTGCAATTTATGCCATTGGGCAGAAGAAGAGGGCAGAGAGAGCCGTTGAAAAATCGAAGCCTTTTGGTAAAGCTTTCCTAGTAACTGGCATTTCTATGTTTTACTCATTGACTCTCAAAAGTGAAAACAAATTATGAAATTGAAATTGCAAGTATATTTCATTATCCTTTAAAATTTTATTCTTGAAGGAAGGAAGTATGTTCTGACATCGTATAAATTGAAATACAGGAGTACATGCACTGATTACTAGTTTACTACTGTTAGCCAGTTTGAATTAGAGAAATTCATTTTCTCATAAGCTAAACCCAAGGAGTCGAACCAGGAGGCAAAGTAACTCCATCAAACTATAATTTCATGTTCTATTGAGCCCATTATCCTTCATGGAAGAAATGTTATAATTTTATTAAAATTTAAAACAACTTTAGCATTTAATAAGTATGATGATTGTTTATCCTACATCCAGTTTTAATTTCCTGATGACTAAGATTTCATGTATGAACTGCATTATTATCAAGTTACTAAATTTATGATGAATTCTACTTTTCCTTTATTTTCATTAATTTTTTGGCTTCAAAGATTCCATATCGCCAGCTTCAAAATCTGCTAATTGGTATATTTTTCCAGTGTTTTTTTCCTATTTCACTTCTTAGCTATGGAAGTGAGCTAGAACTGATTAACGTGTCACCAATTTTCAACTTCATCCACTCCTCCCTAAAAGAATTCATGCCCTCCTATTTCAAAGAACTGCCAAGTATGCATTACTAAGTCTCTCTTTTCTTCTTCTCCATCTTATAGCTTCATGGGTATCAGCAACCAAAGATAGTGGCGGGGCACCACAACTTAAAGGAACAAGATTGTTTTCTTTCGATGAACTCAAAAAGAGCACCAAAAATTTTTCAGAAGCCAATGAAATTGGTTCAGGAGGCTATGGCATGGTAATTCAGTTGTGTAAAAAGGCATTTAGTGTAGTAAAAGAGGGTATCACACTTATCTCTTTCAAATGTTCATTTCTGTTCAGGTCTACAAAGGCATACTATCAAGTGGGGAACTGGTTGCAGTTAAAAGAGCTAAAAAAGGATCCATGCAGGGTGGACATGAATTCAAGACTGAAATTGAACTTCTTTCTAGGGTTCACCACAAAAACCTAGTTGGCCTTGTTGGCTTTTGTCTTGAACAAGGCGAGCAAATGCTGGTGTATGAATACATCCCTAATGGAACGCTACGGGAGAGCTTAACTGGTAAGTTAATTCAACTTGGTCACGTTCAAATTTTTATGTTTCTTGTAACATTTATTCATATTGTTTCTAAATATTAGCACTTGCAGGGAAAAGTGGCAAAGAGCTGGACTGGGTCAGGAGACTTCAAATTGCTCTTGGCTCAGCTCGAGGATTGGCCTATCTTCATGAACTAGCAAATCCTCCAATAATTCATAGAGATGTCAAGTCCACCAATATACTCTTAGATGAAAGTTTGACTGCAAAAGTTGCAGATTTTGGTCTCTCAAAACTCGTTTCAGACAGCCAGATGGGACATATATCCACCCAAGTCAAGGGAACATTGGTAAATGCTCCACTTTAAACATGCTCCAGTCTCAAAATATCTATGTTACCTAGTCTTCTGTCTTAAGAAGTTTGACTTCATAATAACTAAGATTTTGTTAGGGCTAGAAAACTAAAAAACTGTAAACTTACACTTGCATAGTTGCATTTGTAGAGCTCTGTTTCTGTAGCTTAAACTGTAACCTCCAAACTACTGGTGGTAACTTAATCATTGCTACAAGCGCACCTTTTAGCTATAAAAGGGTAAATCTGACCTCAAATAATTTTTCCTTCTCGGAAAATATTTGCAGGGTTATTTAGATCCAGAATACTACATGACTCAGCAGCTGACAGAGAAGAGTGATGTTTATAGCTTTGGAGTGGTAATGTTGGAACTGATTACGGCCAAACGGCCAATAGAGAATGGCAAATACATTGTTAGGGAAGTAAGATTGGTTTTTGATGTCATGAATGAAGATTATTGTGGCCTTAGGCACATGATTGACCCAACAATTACAAATACTAATCTGATAGCATTCAGGAGGTTTGTAGAGCTTTCCATGAAGTGTGTTAATGATGCCGCAGCATATCGGCCAACTATGAATGAGGTGGTGAAAGTGATTGAGACAATCCTACAAAATGAGGGACTGAAGACAAATTCAAATCCTGCAACTTCATCTGTTACCGACATTGGGTACACTAAGGGTGCTTTTCACTCTTACATTGATTCACTACCGAGAACTTGAGCTGCAATGCCTTCGAATACAGTGGTGGTTTCTTGTTTGCCCCAAGAGTTGAGCAATGTAGCGAGCTTATACCTTCTTTTTTCTTTTCTTAATTTTCTTTACTTCGATATAGATTTTGTTTTTTCATAAGTAGTAAAGAGTCTAGGCTGACAATTGTATTTTATCAGGCCATATCTACTCCCTATCAAGTCGCTCATTATTCTTGTTTAACTGCCTGTTACAGGAGCTTGTTTTATTTAAACCAAATATGGTTCATATAAGGTGTAAGAGAGGAATGTTACATCAAGTGTTTTCATTGTTTTTTTTTTTTGAAAGAAAGTCTAAGCATTTTGTACGGATTTCATGTCCAAGGCATTAAATTAGAGCTTGTTTGTTTTGATTGTGGCCGCATGAAATTTCAGTTTAAAAGCTGCTATTAAATATTTGTTGTTTAAAAGTTGGTGTTCTTTGAAAAATTAGTTTTGAAAGTACTGTAGTTAGCGGTGTGGGCGCGCCAACATAGCGCAATGACATTGTAGTTAGCGGAGCAGGTTTGCCCATGAGGCGTGTGGGCACTGCACGGGATGCCCATATGGGCATGTTGGCACTACAGTAAGCAGCGCGGGTGCCCCTGTATGCCGTGGGGGCACTGCAGCAATGGATGGTATGGAACCCATATAGGCACGGTTACGTCGCATCTGAAAGTTCGTTTTGAAAAGCGAATGCAAGAAGCCAAGCGCGGTCCAGATTATTGAGAAATTTGTATTGTGGTTTTAAATTGAGATTCATGAACATGTGATGCAAACCGGTGATCCATGGATGCGGTTCAGAAATTCGGCCAAAAAGCTGTCCCAAATTCACCCTTGAGCTTCGATCGTATAGCAATTATGATTACCTTTTTACTTTCATTAGTTGAATCATATCCTAGTAATATTATCATGATAAAGCAAAAATATTAGGAAAAAAAACTTCAGATATACATTACAAAGCTTAAGTAGAATCAATGATATATTTATTTATATAGAAGACTTTGTATTAACGCCTTATAAAATAAAAAGAATCTAGTTAGTTAAACATATTTAGAGTTATTTTAATATATAAAATATGACTTACATACCATGCAAAATTTTAAGAAGAATATAATGAGCTAATAGTTTGTAACTAATGATACATGCTCTCTAATTGAACTCTTGCAAACCCTAACAGATTGTAGTGTCATGGATGATTAATGTTCAAGGCCTTAAAGTATCAATGTTTTAGCCATTGCGAAAATGCATTTACTTTAGAAGGAAATTGAAAACTGTAACATGAGGAATCTTAATTCTTAAGTTTGTTATGGTTTGAAAATTTTAATTTAAAATTTTAGAAATATCTATATAGATGTCAAATAACTCTCCAACCATGACCATATCTTAGATAACAACTATCACTGCTTGGTCATGCAACTGAAAAATTCTATAAGTAATTCTACAGTATAACCTTAGCATTTACCTTAAAAAATTTTGTTGACTCCTTAATTATCTTCTATAATGCCTAGCTATAATTAAATGTGCATAATCTTCTCTTAAAATAACTAGCCAACTAACAATCGCTTGACAAGTGGATTCATCGAGTATTTGCTTGGTATGCGTCCCTCTCAACTTTAATCTAGCCAACTTGGTTGACATGTTTTGATTGTATTCAACAAGGAGATTTTTTCTTGATGTGTAGCTTGTTAACCTCACTTTTGGTGATGAAAATTTAAATCGAACCCCCAATCTTCCCCTGTAGACTTAGGATCAATTTGCAGTGACTTGCAAGTGGCTTACTCTAGTGAGTAGTTGGCTCAAGTTCTCTCTTTAATTTTAAATGAGTTTAAATTAAACTTTATCCCGTTCATTATATTTAGTACTCCAATAAGTTCATATTGGAAAAAAGGGAACTAAAATTCAACCTATATCTAACAAGGTCAAACTTAACTCTTTTGTACTCTATAGGATCTTTGGATATAGTCAGCCCAAAATTAATCCTAATGACCTAAAACCTATCATAGTACTTCAAAACATTCTCTAGATTATTCCTTAAGCTTAAGGAAGCTTGGCCAACTCAACTCTGTTTGACTAAGCCAAGTCTTAATGACATATGTGATCGACTAATGTCAACTGGTCCAAATTTCTAATATTTTGACTTTTAATAACTCTAGAAATTACTAGGTATCAATTTCATCCCTAATTGGCACTTTTAACCCATATATATATCTTAGTTTTGATCAAGTGAAAAATAAGTGCCAATTTAAATAGGCTCCAGATCAACATAGTTTGACCAAAATGGTATTAAGTTGGCAATTTAACCTAATTCAATTAAATGAAATTAAAATTAATTTAAATTTAACACTAATTGGCTTTAAAGAAAAATAATAACCTTATGATAAAGTTTGTACTTATTCAAGCTCATCTAAAGGGTTGGTCAACCCCTTTGAGCATAAGCCTCATTAAGAGTGAATTGAGCTAAATTTCAAATATTTTGCAAGGAGTAAGGTCAAACTGGTTATAAGAGCTCATTGTGGTTAGAACCAATTTCAACCTTGACCATGTGGAAAATTTTGAGGTTCAACCATTCAAAATTCAATATATGTCAAACTAATTAGAGTTAATACCTCCATAGGCCATTTCCTACCTAATTACACTGAATCTATAATCAAATGCACCCAATTAGACCTAATAGGCCTATAAGCCCATTACGGACCTATTTAGATCACTATGAACCAAATTGAATTAAGTGATCTCCAAAAGAAAATTAAATTGAACCAACATTACTTGAGATCTAATTACAATTAGTTAAATTTAATTGACTACTATTGAACCGTCAACTAAGCCAATTTGGATCTTTAACCTAATTTTTCCCAATTGGGATAAATTGAACTAAATTAAAATTAAATGAAAAGTGAATCATATTCAATTAATTTAAACCATTCTAATCACCCTCTTAGGTGATTTTTTAATCAACAAAATTTAAATTCATGATAATTACGCTTTGATTGTGTCAAATTAAACATGGACTCAACATTGACCAAATTATACCTAATGAATCATTTTGGCCCAAATCAAATCCAAATTCATTCAAACCAAGTGAATAACTAACAAATTACTTTAGGAATCTACTTAGATTCTCCTTTGGCCTTTGGCCTATCAAATTAGGCTCAGCAGAGATTAACCCAAATTAAACCTAAAGGGAACCCCATGAGGTAATTCCATCTAATCCCAGTCCAAGATTAAACTCATTAATCTAAGATCAAATAAGAAATTTTAAGGTTTGTCCAAGGCATACCCCAACTTAGATTCACCAAAATACACTCAATTAACTAATTTGAGCCTAATTGACCTAATTGGTCAACCCATCAGATCATTACAAAAAAATTGCTAGACCCTTAACACTTCCTAGGTCTATATTCCTTGACTAAAAGTGGATGACATGGTCTCAAGGTTGCCCTATCTCCTCTAGTTCAACTAAAGAGTCCGTAGGACTTACGTCAACCCACCTCCCATACACACCTAGATTTTATATCCTTTCAAGTGTTGTATGAATTGACCCAAACCATCAATCTCTAGCTGTCAAATGGTAAAATAGACATTTTTACAGCCTGTAAGAGTTGACCCATGTCAAATTTGGTTTGGTTTCACTTCGGCCAAAAGGGAATTCTCTCTTTGGATTGATTCATTGGAAACATTATCAAGAGTTTCATGAGTCTCCCCATACATGTACTCTTCTTTCATGTGTTATAATGTTTTGCAAACCTGACTCGACCCTTATTTGAATCATTTTGCTGGTTATTTCTAATAGCCTTGGAATTTGAAGGCCTTCTCCTTCAACTCACGTGAACCTTCTTCATAAGTCATTTGTGTTTGAGAACTGTCACAATTAAGTATTCCTCATACTCGTACCCTAGTTTTTTTTTTATTTTGAAACTTACAGAAGAAAAGCTAAGGTTGGTGCCACATTCACCATTAATTTTGAGTCTTTAGGGCCTCTTGATCATTTTGTATTTAACAAGAAAATAGTAGATGACTTGCATCTCCTGGCTAAATGTAACACATGAAAGTATAGTTGTTAATTTTTGTTATTTGGAACAGATTACTCTAATCAAACTATTTAAAATCTGGTACCCTCGATTGCTATGTGCTAAAGTTTGTGGCCAATCTAGCCATCCAACCAGAGTGAGTTACGTCGTCTAAAATATGCTCTATGTCAGCACTAATTGTGTAAACTAAAAGGTATTTATGGAAAAATAATTGCAATCCATAAAACCTTCACAAAATAAGGATGATTTAATGAATACAAAAAAGAAAAAACTGTGAATGCTTAGAAAATAAATCTCCATAAAAAATTAAAGTGCCAAATTTATTGGATAATTAAGAATTAGTTTAAAAATACTAAAAAAATATATAATCAAAATTAAACATAAAATTATCCTTTTTCAAGATTTTTGCTTTCATCATGAGAGTTATGGCACATCCCATCTTATTTATCAATTCATTAACAGAACAGTTTTCCGTCCAAGCTAGTTTCTCGAAAACTGAGCGGACTCGGGTAAGAGGGGTAGACTTCTCTTTTCTCTCTCCCCATCTATTTTGGAGAGACGGCGGTGGTAGCATGGCTGCAATATGGTAAATTCCTTCCTCTCTAATAGTGGCAGACAAATGATGGAACCTGCTCCCTTCTAGGTAAGGTGAGGTATCCATTGATTCTATCTCATTTGTCAGAGGGGTTGCACTTACTTGAACTGACTTGGCAACCTATGCCTTTTGTGCCATCAATTCTCTTCTTTTTCGGTTCTTCCTCTGAGATCATGTCGGTGCACCGACTTAGAACAGGACCCAATCTCAAACACAAAATATGGGGGCAAGGCCATCCATTTGGCCATCCTTGTACAAAATCACTTTTCCTTTTACTGACGGAGCAGCTGATGCAGAAACAGTAAACCCAACGGGTGAAGCTGTAACAGTCCTGGTGGCAGTGAGGATAACTCTAGTGGTAGCAGAAGCAGTAGTTGAAACAGAGGTGATAGTGACCTTCACCTTCTTGAGGGAAGGGAAGTTTTGGGCGTTGTGTAGGTTGAATTTAGTAGACGGCTTCTGAAACTCGGGGGCAACTATCTTTGCTATCACATATGGTGTCTTTCCATGTAGCATCTCGAACTCGTGGAATCAGACTCAAACTGGATAAATGATGCCATGTGGCGAGAGTTTTGGTCTGTGGGCATGTTGAATAGGAAAGTCAGGCTCGGTGACGACATTCTTCTTGCTAATTGCAAGGCTTCGAACATCTATGAAATTTCATGCTTTATTTTCAAATGTCGCAAGTAAGAAGGTTGATGAAGTTGTCTTATCAACTGGGGATCACATTTTAATGTATTTATGTCTTGGTGTTGTGTTGATTTGTAAATTTGACAATTTTTTAAGGGAGTTGTTATGATAATGGTTTTAAGTTCAAGACTTGGAGAGGGACTAGCTTCATACCAAACTCATCTCGATAGATCGTTCCTAATCTACCACAGCTATTGGGGGTCCAACCCACACTAAACACCTAAGCACTCCAGAACCTCCCTGTTTAAAGATGATCAAACAAAAGGTTCTAGAATCCAAAAGGACTTGACTATACTTGCTCAAATAGGAAATGAGCGAAGCATGCCAACGGAAGAATGGTAGTCTAACCCATAAGGTATATGGGCACATTACCGATGTATGAAGAAAAAACCTCCTGATAAAAATGGAAAGAAGAACTAATTCCCAACGGAGTCGCCAGAAATTGTCGACCGAAAAGCATCAGTTTTTTTGGATTGGTTTCGTACATAGAATAAGATTAGAAATCATATTAACTATTGTAAATGTACTTTAGTTTTCTTTTTTGTTTGAACCTTATTCAAATTTCAAAATAAGATGAATGAATTTTGAATAAAGTTCAAGCACTATTTGAAAAAAAAGTCTCACAAGGTTTGAATATGACTGAAATAACATTCAAATGTGATTCAAATGAAATTCAAGTAATAATTGAACAAGATTTTAGATTGAATTGATTATGGCTCAAGTGTGATATGAACATGGTTTGAATAATTTTATTTTCTCTCATCATCTTTGAAAAAGTTAAATCATTTCACCTGCTTTATTATGCATAAACTTGTCCACTCTAATATGAATTGTAAAAAAATAATATTTAACTTTGGATGACATATATAACTAAGGTTGTGACTGACATAGTGGTTAGATATAATGATCTCTTTAGAGATTTAGATTTCCATTAAAAATTTTACTATTTGTGAAATATACTAAGTTTTATAAATTTTTATATATTTTTGTTGATATTCATACATATAAAACCTATTAATACTCTCAGCTTATTGACCAAAGGAAAATATGTTGAAATTTTCATACCTATTTTACACTGTTTTTGATGATATTGCACTTTAAAGAAATGTATTTTTGATGTTTTGTTACAGGAATGATGAATTAGGGTCATTGGAGCAAAAAAATGCAAAAAGGAGTGAATTTGGAGCGAAAAGGACCAAAATGTGAAGATTTGAACTAGGGCGCCGACAGCGAGCCCAACGACGTACTTTTCCCGGGACTCCATATTTAATTAACTTAGAAGCCCCGCTGACGACGCTCACGCTCTCGAGGCTGCAGACAGCGAGATTGGCGGTTATGTCCAACAATGCATTGGATGAGGATGAACTTTGGAGGGGTGCTTAGGCAACTCTTGGGAAAACTCATCCACAACTTTAAAAGACTATTTTGGCCGAAAATTAAAAAGCCTGGAGAGGGGGGAGAGTGGTGTTGAGTGTAGAGAGTTTAGTAGAGAGTCTAATTGTGAAGAATTCTTCGAGAGATTGTAAGAGTGAAGGGAAAGTGATAGATTTCTTCCTCCTTGCCGCTTTGAAGGGGAATTCTGTGTGTTGTAAAGAAAGGAAGAGATTCAGAGGAACTTCAAGGAGTTTGCTTGGGGAGAAATTAGAGATAAGTGTTATTTACTTGTTGTAGTTTGTATGACTTGCTTTTATATATGAATTCTGAGTTTTGTTGTATTTTCTCCATGAGATCTGAGTAGTTTCTCTCTCTGTCTTTCTCCTAGTTTCTCTGTCTTTCTCCTTGTCTTGAGATTTGTGAAATGGTGATTTGAATTAGTTGAGCCATCAAAATGTTAAAGAAATAGTGATGATCTTTTCACTTCGATCTTAATTTACTTTCAATATGGCCAATCGATTTGTTAAAATATGTTAACTTTTACAGTTAAAGTGAAGATTACATCTAAGATTCGAGGAGGTCAAAGCTCTTAGAAGTTGGGTGTAAATAAATAGGGAAATAAAATTATCGGGCGTAGAATTAGAGATTTTAGAGTGACAGATTAAAATCCTCAATTTGGTCCTATCGTTTGGGTGCTGAAGTGTAGATGTTAGCCCTCAGGCGAGGGGAACGTGGGAGCTCCGAAGTGACAACCGGTATCCTCCTAGCCTAACCGCAGATTAAGTAAACAAACGTCGGATTGGTCAATGTTCTTTATGCTTGGACCAAAGGGTAAAGAATAAGTATGCTCCTATTTGGCAAAATACGATTTGAATTGATTCACTTTATCCATTCACTATAATTTCTTGACAAGGAGAAGGATGCTTTCTTATATATTGAATATCACATTAAAAACCTTATTAGTATAATTAGTTATTTAAGATTTGTTAAAATTACATATTTATTTCAATTGCTTATTAGTGACAGATAAGTAATTTGAATTTCATTGTTCCGATTAAGTATTTATTTTCTAAAATCTTAGTTCGTAGTTCTAATATTACTCCCTGTGGGATCGATATGCAAGACTGCATTAGAGCCCTATATTACTTGAGCGATACATACGATACAGCCCTATATTACTTGAGCGATACATATACTTGCGTTGATAAGTGTGACTTTACCATGTTTGAGTATTATATGTATACATCTTTATCGAATCTATAACTGCTATTAAGTTTTTGGTGCCGTTGCTGAGGAATTAAATCTTTTAGCACTAGTATTAAATACTTGTATTTTTAAGCATATATAAAGTCGTTGTCAAGTTTTTGGC
>NW_018165151.1:869853-872641 GCF_001263595.1 Phalaenopsis equestris
TAAATTAGGATATGTTTCAATCATCCAAACATATCCATTAAGATCAAAATTACTCATTTTTTCCTTTGGTTAATCCTAAATTTTGATTAACGCATAAAAGTTCAAAATGACCATTTTACCTTTGTGGTTTTCCACCTCATAACTCATTAAACATAACTTAAATGACTTTAAAAATTTTAGAGTGCTTTATCGATAGAGTAATTAAAACATCAGAGGAGAAAATGTGATTTTCAAATTTTAGTTTAATTTAAATAATCATTTTAATTTAGAAAATAAAATTTTTAAAATTAATTTATTTAATCAATCAAAATAAAGTTTTTTTTTGTTTATAGAAAAGTTATTAAAGGTTTCCTTAGGTCAGAGAAACACTTAGGCAAAATTTCATGATTTTTTAAATTAAATTTTAATTATTAGTTATTTATTAATTTCAAAAGAATGTTTTAGTTAATCAAAAAATATAATTTAAATGCATAAATTATTTTTATAATTTTATTAAACCCTTCTGCTTTTATGATTAATAATTTATTTTTATGATTCTTAATTTATTTTTATGATTTATGATAAATATTTAAAAATAGGAAATTAAAATATCGGTAATTTTCAATTTAAATTATTTTTGGCCGACAATTTAGTTATTATAAAAGCAGAATAAGTAGAAAATATATTTATGAAAAAATAGGTCTTCTTAGAAAATGCCCTCATCATTTGTTACCAAATTGGTTGATAATTCAAACTTTTTATAATGGATTAGTGATACAATGAATTAGTGGGATCTCTAGTGGTTCTTTAATGTCAAAACCATTTGATGAGGCTTATTTGTTAATAGAAGAGATTGTTACCAATAATTTTCAATGGCCCTCTGAAAGGGTAAATTCTAAAAGAGTAGCTAGTATCCATAATTCTTATTCAATATCTATGTTAGCTTCGCAGATTGCTGCAATATCAAAGAAATTAGATCATTATGGAATGAATTATTCTCCAACACCTACTATGATAAAAGAGAATTCATCCGAGCATTTTGTGGATGTTCAACCTTCATATGAGACTTTAAATGCTATTAATAGACCCAACAATCCTTATTCGAACTATTATAACTCAGGTTGGAAGAATCATCCAAATTTTAATGGGAATAACAATTCTTCTACAAATCAACAATGGGCGAACAACCTAGTGAACCTATTAGGAAATTCATCCAACCAAAGAAATGTTAATTATAGACCTTCTTATCCTCCATGACTTAACATTAATACTCAAATTAAGGAAAAGAAGTTGTCTATGGAAGAGCTGATATTAAACATGGGTCAACAATTGCAGAATCAAGGAAATCAATTACAAATTCAAGAAAATCAATTACAAAATAAAGGAACTGTTATTGAGAATATTAAAAATCAATTAGGGCACATCGCTACTAAGCTTAGTAACCGAACATTAGGAACTTTTCTTAGTATTGTAGAACAAAAGCATAAAGATCAAGAAAAAGAACAAATCAAAGCGATACAATTACGAAGTGGGAAAGAATTGGAAACAAAAGTACAGACAAAAATGGAAATTGAAAAAGAGAAAGTGGATACAGAAAAAGAAAAGGATCATGAGTATCCAGATTTACAATATCCACTTACACCAATGAAAATTACTGTGGAGAAACGTCCATCATCGTTTCCTCAAAGATTGAAGCAACACAAACAGAATAAATAATTTTTTAAGTTTTTAGAAATTCTGAAAAAATTAACGGTAAATATTCCATTCGTAGAAGCTTTAGAGCAAATGCCCACTTATGTGAAATTTATGAAAGATATTCTAAACCAGAAAAGGAAGTTCATAGATAATGAAACTGTTGCACTTAGGGAAGAGTGTAGTGCAATTATTAAGCTTCCTGAAAAATTAAAAGATCCTGGTAGTTTCACTATACCATGTGCTGTTGGTGAAAAATTTTACGGAAGAGCTTTATGTGATTCGGGAGCCAACATTAATCTTATGTTTCTATCAATTTTCAAAAGATTAGGAGAAGTCTCACCTACTTCTGTAACTCTTCCATTAGCAGATCGTTCAGTTACAGATCCTAAGGGAGTTATAGAAGATGTGTTATTAAAAGTTGATAAATTTATCTTTCATGTGGATTTCATTGTTTTAGAGACGGAGGAAGATAAAAAAATACCTATCATTTTAGGGAGACCATTTTTAGCTACTGAAAAAGCTATGAAAGATGTTCAAAAAGGAGAATTAACGATGAGGGTTAACGTATCAAGAAGTGACTTTTACATTGCGAAATCTATGAAATACCCTGCTGTTGAAAGAGAAAATGAATGTTTTCGCATGGAAATTAGTGAACATCTATTGAATGAACATTTTAAAGAATATTTTGAAGAGAAAGAACAATTTAAAGATAAAGATGAAGTTATTTTGGATGAAATAGAAAATGAAGAATTAGATTATGTTCAGGAAAGATTTGAGATGTTGGATATTACGGAAAATGCCTATAAAAATCTATTTCCATCGATTATAAAACCACCTGAACTTGAGATGAATATATTGCCTAGCCACTTGAAGTATGTATTTTTAGGAGACTAGTCTACATTACCTTTTATTATATCTTTAGAATTAAATGATTTATAAGAGCAAAGACTGTTAGAAACATTGAAAAGATATAAGAAAGCTTTTGGTTGGACCTTAGTTGACATTAAAGAAATCAGTCCTTTGATCTGTATACACAGAATTATATTAGATGAACAATATAAACCAAGAGTTGATCCATAAAGGAGATTAAATCCGATGATGAAAGAAGTAGTTA
>NW_018165151.1:877987-880664 GCF_001263595.1 Phalaenopsis equestris
ATCATTTAATCACTTAAAATTATGTCTATAATGATTGAACGGATGTCATTGAGGCTTGAAATTGATCGAAATCGCAAAAATTTGGGAATTGACCAAAATCAATAGGGCCCCCCGACATCGCCCTCGACGCCACCGACGACAAACTTTTCCCGAGACTTAGGATATAATTTTAATAGAGCGCGCCGACCGAGCCGAAGACCCCGCCGACAGCGAGATCCCAAAAAATCAACTTTAACCGCAATTTTGACCAGTCAACCGCCACTATTCATCATCCCCTTCCTCTGAACAATGTCTGAAAAATGTAATTTTTGACCTAGGGCTTGAGATATCTTGGATTTGGAGGTGATTTCAAGGCATTTAGACACCAGATTTGATCATCACTTGGTAAGAGCTTCACTCCAAACTAAAAATATTTGATTTTCACCATGAATTTCTTCCACATTGAGGAGATCCAAAAAATTTGAGAATGTGAAGAAAATATTGGGAAGAAATTCATGGAACTTAGTGTTGAACTCTTAAGATCACTCTTGGAAGCCATTATTTGCATATTTGAAGTATATTTTGGAATTTTTCAATATTTTTTATTAGATAAAAATGGATCCACGACAAAAGAGACGACTTGAGTTCGATGAGTTTCACTTCGAAGGCTCAATCAAGGTTTACTTCAGTGTTTGAAGGAAAGAAATGTATACAAGATCGAGTTTTTGAGAGTCCGGGAGGAAAAATTGAACGAGTTATTGCCGAGCAGAGGTAGGAAAACTTTTGTTACACCACCAATAAGGCTGCTGCAATTATTGTGAAAGAGTTATATGTCAAGGTGTTCTATTCTGAAGATGGAATCGTTTAAGTGCAGGGATTTCCTGTTGAGTTTAATGCCGCCCGCATTAACACCTTTTACGAAGTCCCAAACTCTTACAACTGCCACTACAAATCCTTCAGTACTATGGAAGGCCCACTAAATGATGTAATCAACTTTCTCACTGATGGGAAAGGAATGTGGAAGATTAAGCAACGAGAACGGGTAAATTTTTCTACTTCCACGTTAAATGTCACCTCTAAAGCGTGACACAATTTTATTTCCTCTACTCTGTTACCGACTTATCACCATAGTGAGGTAACAAGAGATAAAGCTATTTTGATAGAGAAATTCTGAATTTCTCTATTTAGAATAATATAATTATAAATGTGGGGAGAATCATTTTTAAGAATATATTGACCACGGCAAGGAGTGAAACAAGTGGAGGTCTGAACTTATATTTATGAAATAAATCTTTTACTAGTAGTGTTCTTATGAAGTTCCCATCCTCTGAATATTCTACGTAACTTAATATTGCAACATATAGACATTCTTGAAATGAATAGAAGGCTAGAACTCTTAAACTTGATGACTAGATAATCTTGTAGCTACAGAGTTAATTTAATTACTTGAATTTTTTCTGAAATTCTCACTATGGTATTTATCTAAATCAAACTTATAGTATTTTTGAATTGAAACTCTACTACAATAGATCATAACTTTTATATAGTACTAAAATTACTTGAGGATAAGTAATAGTTAAGTTTAAGGGATTTTGACCAAAGGAAAATATGTTGAGATTTTCATACCTATTTTACACTATTTTTGATGTTATTGCACTTTAAAGAAAGGTTATTTTGATGTTTTTTTTTGCAGGAATGATGAATTAGGGTCATTGGAGCAAAAAGATGCAAAAAGGAGCGAATTTGGAGCGAAAAGGACCAAAATGTGAAGATTTGAACTAGGGCGCCGACGACAGAATTTTCCCTAGACTCCAAATTTAATTAACTTAGAAGGCCCACCGATGACACCCTCGAGGCCGCCGACGGCGAGATCGGCGGATCGGCGGTTATGTCCAACAATGCATTGGATGAGGACGAATTTTGGAGGGGTGCTTAGGCAACTATTAGGAAAACTCATGCACAACTTTAAAAGAAGATTTTGGCCAAAAATTGAGGGAGGGGGGAAGAGTGGTGTTAAGTGTAAAGAGTTTAGTAGAGATTCTAATTGTGAGGAATTCTTCGAGAGATTGTAATAGTGGAGGGAAAGTGATAGATTTCTAGATTTCTTCCTCCTTGTTTGTCGCTTCGAAGAGGAATTCTGTGTGCTGTAAAGAAAGGAAGAGATTCAAAGAAACTTTGAGGAGTTTGTTTGGGGAGAAATTAGAGATAAGTATTATTTACTTGTTGTAGTTTGTATGAATTTATTTTTATATATGAATTCCAGGTTTTGTTGTGTTTTTCCCATGAGATCTGAGTAGTTTCTCTGTCTTTCTCCTTGTCTTGAGATTTGTGAAATCGTGGTTTGAATTGGCTGAGCCATGAAAATGTTAAAAAAATTTTGATGATCTTTTCACTTTGATCTTAATTTACTTTCAATCTGGTCAATTGATTTGTCTAAATATGTTGAGTTTTACAACTAAAGTGAAAATTACATCTAAGATTCAGGGAGGTCAAAGACCTTGGAAGTTGGGTGCAAATAAATAAGGAAATAAAATTATCGGACGTAGAATTGGAGATTTTAGAGTGACAGCTAAAATCCCCAATTCGGTCCTATCGTTTGGGTCTTGAAGTGTAGATGTTAGACCTCGGGCGAGGGGAACGTGGGAGCTCTGAAGTGAGAGCCGGTATCCTCCCAGCCTAGCCGCAGATTCAGTAAACA
>NW_018165151.1:880693-881529 GCF_001263595.1 Phalaenopsis equestris
ATTCACTATAATTTCTTGACAAGGAGAAAGATGCTTTCTTATGTATTGAATATCACATTAAAAACCTTATTAGTATAATTAGTTATTTAAGAGTTATTAAAATTACATATTTATTTCAATTGTCTATTAGTGACAGATAAGCAATTTGAATTTCATTATTGCGATTAAGTATTGCTTTTCTAAAATCTTAGTCCACAGTTCTATTATTACTCCCTATGGGATCGATATCTAGGACTCCATTAGAGCCCTATATTACTTGAGCGATACGTATACTTGTGTTTATAAGTGTGACTTTACCATTATTGAATATTATATATATACATCTTTATCAAATTTATAACTGTTATTAAGTGTTTGGTGCCCTTGTTGAGGAATTAAATCTTTTAGCACCAATATTAAATACTTGTATTTTTAAGCATATATAAAGTCGCTGCCATTCTCTCTCTTAACTTATTGTACCTTCACTTTTATTTTTATATTATCCACTTATGTATTTTTTATCCACTTTTTTATGATTCATCTTAACTCATTGTACCTTCACTTTTATTTTTATAAAATTTTAGATTAACAAGCTCAAACTAGAGCATCTCTAACCAAAAGAAAATATGTTATTGATGTTATTTTATACTGTTTTTTATGTTATCACACTTTAAAGAAAGGTATTTATGATGTTTTGTTGCAGGAATGATGAATTAGGGTCATTGGAGCAAAAAGATGCAAAAAGGAGCGAATTTGGAGCGAAAAGGACCATAATGTGGAGAATTGAACTAGGCCACCAGAGCGTCCTCGACTCCGCCGACAACGAGCTTTTCCCGAGACTACAGGACAAAATTCTT
>NW_018165152.1:0-1474 GCF_001263595.1 Phalaenopsis equestris
GATTTGAGATACATCGCTCTTTCATTTAAACTATGAAAAATATGGGGTCAGTTTGATTTCATGTTTTTCTAAAACTAAATATATATGTAAATTAAAACGTCCTTCCGAAGCGAGCGACGGGATTTCAATTTCGGTGACCGACAGCTTATTACGGGCACTCTCCAACCAAAAATAGTGCTAACAGTTAGGTCCCTTAGATCTATCATAGATGTTGCTGTTGGAGGTTCATTAATGTCTAAATTATTTGATGAAGACTATATTTTAATTGAAGAAATGGATACAAATAATTTTCAATGGCCTTATGAAAGGGTAAATTCTAAAAAAGTGGCCAGTATTCATGATAATGATGCTATTTCAACGGTTGCTTCACAAGTTGTTGTATTATCTTGGAAAATATACCAAATTGGAAAGTGTTCCTAAGGAAGTGGAAAAATCTATTTCTCCAACTAAGAAGAAAGAAGAAAGACCACCACCGTTGGAGAATAAAAGAAGAATTGGAGAATAAAACATAACCACCGTCAGCCCGACATACCATTGGGTTAGTTGGGTTGACTTAACATTAAAACTTCTTTAAATTAGGGTATGTGTCCTTCATAATAATATTTCAATCGATGCCCATTAACTTTAAATATCTTTCCAGTTTTAGGATCCTTAATAGCAATAGTTCCATAATGATAGACTTTAATCACTTTAAATGGTCCTAACCATCTGGATTTCAATTTTCCTTGAAATAACCTCAATCTTGTATTATATAATAGAACTTCTTGTTCAGGTTCAAACTTCTTATTAATAATCTTTCGATCATGTCATATTTTCATTTTCTCCTTATAGATTTTTGTATTATCATATGTTTCATTTCTAATCTCCTCAAGTTCATTGAGTTGCAATAATATTTTCCCACCAGCATCTTTTAGAATGAAATTAAATTCCTTAATAGCCCAAAATGCTTTATTCTCCAATTCTACTGGTAAGTGACATGTTTTTCCAAAAATAAGTCTATATGGGGACATTCCTATAAAAGTCCTATAAGCAGTTCTGTATGCCTATAATGCAGTATCAAATCTACCAGACCAATCCAATTTATAGGAATTTACAGCTTTTTCTAAAATTCATTTTATTTCACAATTTGATATTTCTGTTAGACCGCTAGTCTGAGGATGATAAGCAGTAGATAAGCTATGCATAATATCATATTTCTTTATCACTTTCTTGATTCTCTTATTTATAAAATGGGATCTTCCATCAGTAATAATTACTCTAAGCATTTCATATCTTGTAAAAATGTTTTTATTTAAAAATTTTGAAACACTCCGAGCATCACATTTAGGTACAATAACAGCTTCAATCCATTTGGACATGTATTCAACAACAAGTAATATATATAAGTTTCCAAATGAAGACATAAATGGTCCCATAAAATCTAATCCCCACACATCAATAATTTTAACTTCCAATGTGTAATTTAGAGGCATTT
>NW_018165152.1:3132-4635 GCF_001263595.1 Phalaenopsis equestris
TTTCTTTGGAACACAATGAATTGAACTTACTCAAGCACTGTCTGAAATAGGATATATAATTTCAGCATCTAACCATTTAAAAATTTCTTTTCTAACAACTTCTTTCAATATGGGGTTTAATCTCCTCTGAGGATCAGCTCTAGGTTTGTATTGTTCATCTAATAAAATTTTGTGCATACAAATTGAAGGATTAATTTCTTTAATATCTGCTAAAGTCCATCTAAAAGCCTTTTTATATCTTTTTAACATTTCTATTAATTTTTGTTCTTAAATTTCAGTTAACTCAGAAGATATAATAAAAAATAATGTAGATGATTCTCCTAAAAATATATATTTTAAATGAGCAGGTAATACTTTCAGTTCAAGTTCAGGTGGTTTAATACCTGAAGGAATAATATTTTTATTATCATTTTCCAACAAATCTAAGGTTTCAAATTTGTCCTGAATATAATCTAAATTTTCTTCTTTTATTTCATCCTCATTTTCATTAAATTCTTCGTGCTTTAATTTATCCTTAAACTCTTTCTTATATTTCTCATTACTTAGATAATCAGTATTTTCCATCCTAAATCATTCATCGTCTTTTTCTATTGCAAAATATTTCATAGCTTTTGCAATATTAAATTTTACTTCTTGATCATTAACTCTCATTATAATTCTCCTTTTTACACATTTATCACAGCTCTCCCTGTTGCAAGAAATGGTCTCCCTAAAATAATAGGAATCTCTTTATCTTCCTCCATATCTAATACTATAAAGTCTACAGCAAAAATCAAATTTATCCACTTTTACTAATACATCTTCTATAACTCCTTTAGGATAAGTGATTGATCGATCAGATAATTGAAGAGTTACAGTAGTAGGGGAAATCTCTCCTAAATCTAAATGTTTAAAAATTGATAAAGGCATAAAATTGATACTCGGTCCTAAATCACATAAGGCTTTCCATAAAATTTTTCACCAATTGCACAAGGTATAGTAAAACTAGCAGGATCTTTTAACTTTTCAGGAAGCTTTTTCTGCATAATAGCACTACACTATTCACTAAGTGCAACAGTCTCATGATCTGCAAACTTCCTTTTCATGTTTAGTATATCTTTCATGAATTTCACATAACTTGGCATTTGTTCTAAAGCCTCAATGAAAGGAATATTTATCTTTAACTTTTTAAGAATTTCTAAAAATTTTGTAAATTATTTGTCTTTATTCTTCTGTTTTAGTCGTTGAGGAAACTGAGGTGATGGTTTTTTAAGGGAACTAGTGTTTGTTCATTTTCATTATGGTCACTTTCTATCTCTTCCTTCTTCTCATCAACTTCTATTTCTCTTTCGATTCTTGTTTCAACTTCTTTTCCACTTCATAGATGTATTACTTTAATTTGTTCTTTATTTTGATCTTTGGAATTAACTTCCACCGTATTCGAAAGATTTCCTGAAGGTTTGTTACTAAGTGCAGTAGCAATATGTCCTAATTGATTTTCAATATTTCTAATAGCAGCCCCTT
>NW_018165152.1:4779-13940 GCF_001263595.1 Phalaenopsis equestris
TATTTAAATTTCCTGAGGGGTTCATTGAATTGTTATAATTATTCCAACTAAAATTAGGGTGATATTGTAATAGTTAGAATAAGGATTTAGAATAAGGATTGTTATTTCGATTATTAATAGCATTCAAAGTTTCATAAGATGATTGAGTATAAATTATTTGTACTAGTGAATTTTCCTCTAATACAGGTGGTATTTGAGAATAGTTCACTCTAATTTGATCAATCTTTTTCGATATAGCATCTAATTTGATCTCTAATTTGATCAATCTTTTTCGATATAGCATCAATTTGAGATGTTAAAATAGACATTGCAATAGATTCATAAATACTAGCTACTCTCTTAGGATTTACCCGTTCAGAGGGTCATTGAAAATTATTAATAGTCATTTCTTTTATTAAAGAGTATGCTTCATCAAAAGGTTTGACATTAATTATCCGCCAACAGCAGCATATATAATAGATCTAAGTGATCCTACTAATCAATTGTAAAAGTTTGAATTATTAACCATTCTGGTAAAGTATGGTGTGGACATTTTCTAAGGTAATCCTTAAATCTTTCACAGGCTTCATATATTGATTCCCCTTCAAACTGACAAAAAAATGTAATATCGATTCTAAGCTTAGAAGTTTTTTAGGGTGGAAAATATTAAGCCAAGAAATTTTGTCAGAGTTCTAAGTTCTGATATATCCAGGTGCTAATGAGTTTAACCAAGCTTTGGCTTTAACCCTTAATGAAAAAGGAAAAAGTCTAAACCTAACAAAATCATTAGGCAGTCCGTCATATTTAAAAGTAGCACAAATCTCAAGAAAATTAGCAAGATGTAAGTTAGGATCTTCAATAGGTGTTCCTACAAACTAATTATTTTGTACCATTTGGATAATAGCATGTTTAAGCTCAAATGAATTAGCAGCAACATTAGGATTTTGAATAGCTAAGTGAAGTTCATCTACTGTTGGATTAGTATAATTTTTTAAAGGTCTTTATCGATTTTTGTTTTTTTAATATCTAAGTTATTCGTCATTTTGTTCAAAATTTTATTTTTTTTTTGTTTTCGAATTTTTCTAATAGTACGTTCTAATTCTGAATCGTAAAGTACTAAACCTTCAGATTCAATATTTCGCATAAACAAATATAATAAACACAGAAAAATTTCTTAAAAAAATACTCTTAAATATATGGTTTCATATTTTTGGATTTTTGGATTTTATAATAAATTTTTTTTATATTTTGTATTTTGTATATTTTGGTTTAATATTTTTGGATTTTTGGATTTTATAATAAATTTTTTTTATATTTTGTATTTTGTATATTTTTATCTCTAAATTTCCTAATTTATCAAATTTATTTAATTTACCATTACCTTCCCCGACAATGATGCAAAATATTTGATCTCGAATGAAAATATAGTTGTGTAAAATTTATAAAGTTGACTCCGCTTTACAACAACATCAATAACTTGATGTAATATTTTATGAATAATAACGTTAAGCTCTTAAAGTTGAGATTCTACACAAATATGCGTATCGTTATGAAGTAATATAAGACTTTATTTTAAGTCCCAAATATCGATCCCATGGGAAATATTTAAATTTGAAATGATAAATTAATTAAGAAATTCACAGAAATCAACCAAAATTACTGTCACTAATTTTGAATGTTTAAGATACTATTAAAGCTAAATTATTTACTACTAGCAGAATTTAAAAGTAGGGTTCAAAATTAATAACTATTAAACTATTAAACTATATTTATGTGATGAAGTTTTCTAATGTGAAAATGATAAATTAATTAAGAAATTCACAGAAATCAACCAAAATTACTGTCACTAATTTTGAATGTTTAAGATACTATTAAAGCTAAATTATTTACGACTAGCAGAATTTAAAAGTAGGGTTCAAAATTAATAACTATTAAACTATTAAACTATATTTATGTGATAAAGTTTTCTAATGTGAAAAGCATCTTTCTCACAACCATGAGTTTTTTGGTGAAATGAGATGAGATAAATGGTTTAAATATGTATTATGCCAAATAGGAGAAATTTTAATTCTCTACCCTGATTCAGTGTTATAGAAAATCATTGGTTAATATTAGGTTTAGCCCCTAAATCCGTGGCTAGGCTAGGAGGATATTAGCTCCCACTCCAAAGCTCCTACTTCCCTTCCCCTGAAGGCTAACTCTCGCTTTACTTTTTAAACATTAAGATCAAATTGGGGATTTTCAGTCTGTCTTCCTAGAAATCTCCAATTTTACACCCAACAAAGTATATTTTCATATTTATTTGCACTTAATCCCATGAACAAAATACTTCTTCATGGACTTAAATATGATTCTTACTCTGTTGTAGAACTCATACTCCATTTCCCGGATCATATGTTTCACAACATATTTTAACAATTCAATTAACCGGATCGAAATGTAAATGAAGAGCTGAGTTGAAAAACCATCACAATTTATTTTACATTTTAACATTGGCACATCCACATTATCTCTTCATTTCATCATATCTCAGAGTAGGGAGTAAGATAAAGAAATCTACTCGAAACTCTTTCTCAAATCAAATCCTTTTTAGCCTCTCTTAGGAAATGTAGGAAGAAGAAATCTCTCACTTCTCTTCCTCTCCAACACTTCTTAGAGAAGAATTCACACTTAAACTCACCACAAAAACTCAAATTTATATAAACAATAACTAACTAATGGTGTGGAATGACGTGGAATGTAGGTGTATGAAGAGTAAAATTGAAATGAGTGAAGAAGCTGAAATGGTGCGAAGGGGAGGGGGTTTCTGATCAAATTTTGGCTCTAATATAGAGCCTAGGTCGGTTCTCCAATAGGTGCATCCAATAACTCTTCAAAAAGCGTCCAAATTTGTTGAATCTTCTAGAAACAGGGCTTCCACCGACACTGGCATCGTCGGCGCCAAAGGTCCATAATTAAATCTAAAGTTTCTGTCAAACGGCGCCGTCGGCGCCCAGCTTGGAATCGTCGGCACTGAATAAATTTTGAACTTCTCCATTTTTGCTCCAATTTTAATCTTTTTTTTTTGCTTCATTTTTGCTCCAAGTCCTCAAAATCAATAACCTGCAATAAAACATAGAAAATACCTTCCATTAAATTACAATATCACCAAAAATGGGTATAAAATATGGGTCTAAAAATGCATATATTTTTAGTGTATCACCCATAGAGAGTTTTGTTGCCTGAATTTAATCCATAGTTTGCAGAGGTAAATTTGTTGTAACTGAGGAAGCCCTTTGAAGCCTAAACCTCCAGCAACAGTTGGCTTGGCAAACTTCTGCCAGGTAGCCCAATGCAAGTGTTTTCTTTGAACAGACCATAGAAACCTGTTGAAGCATCTTTCCAAATGGAGTTGGGTACTTTTATTCATGCCAGACAATTGCAAAATGTATTGTGGAAAAGTGGTAAGAATGCTCTTAAGGAGAGCGATTCTTCCCCCCATTAGAGAGGAAAGTGTTAGTTCAGCAATTGAGTTGGGCATCAATCTTTGTAATCATCTTATCAAATTGAACTTTCTCAACCCTCCCTTTGATGAGAGGGACCCCAAGCTAGTTGAAGTGGAGGGAAGCAGTAGAGAATCTAGTAATATGATGCAACCACTGTTTGAAGTGATCCATGACTCTACAGCTAAACAACAAGGTACACTTAGTGGGAATAAACTCCATACCTTGAGACAGTGCAAAATCTACTTAATAGCAGGTTTAGTGGCTCAGAAAAAGAGATTTATATCATATGCATACAGAAGGTGACTTATAGGTAAATTGGACTTGTGATGAAACAAATTTACTATATTTGGGAGAAGACTATGATTCAATAGCCTGGAGAAGTAGTCTATAGTCAAAATAAAGAGGATGGGAGAGAGTGGATCACCTTGTTTCAGTCCCCTATTGGCAGTGAAGAACCCATGAGCCCTACCATTGAGAAGAGTTGAGATAGCATTTCCTTTTAATCATCTGGATATGAGATCACAGAAAGGAGGTGAAAACCCCCTTGCTCTTAAAATGTTCTGTATGAACTCCCAATTAATATTGTCATAAGCTTTCCTAACACAAAGCTTAAAAATTAAATTCGCACCTCTACAAGGTCTATCAAGGTTTGTTAGGAACTCCTGAGCCAATAAAACACTATCACGGATGCTTCTCCTAGTAATGAAAGTAGCTTGGTTAGGCCTGATTAACTTGGATAGGTGGCGCTTCAGTTTATTCACCAAAATCTTACTGATAATTTTGTGAAGACAAGTGTTAGGGAAATAGGTCTAAAGTGTTACCAATGAGAGTTCTTAGTTGATTTGGGAATCATAACAATGTTATAAGCAGTAAAATAGTTAGGGAGAGCTTTCCCCCAAAGGAAAGACTGAATAGTTTTAACCACATATGTTTTAACAATAAGTCAGCACTTCTTGTAAAAATCGGATGAATAACCATCAGGCCCAGCAACTCTGCGAGAATCAATACTGTGTAGGGCACCCCAAATTTACTCTTTAGTGGGAAAATCATCTAACTGCAATGAGTTGACATAATCAACCTCATCCCAAAATAATGAGGCATCAATCTGGGATGTTGGAGTGGCCGGAGAATTAAGGATTCCCTGAAAATATTGCACAGCTTCATTAGCAATGGCAGTATCATTATGAAGTCAGATTCTTTGAGAGTTCACAATGTTATGAGTAAGATTACACTTCATTTTATACTTGATGCAAGCATGATAATAGCTTGTGTTCCTGTCTCCTGCTACAAATTTACTGATGGCAGCCTTTTGTTGGAGAAAGCACTCTAACCAAGCAATAGTAAAGAGGAGAGTCCATCCACAGGCCTGGCCTTTTCCACCTATACCAGCTCCTGCTCAACTTGATCCACCAACCTATAGCATCACCAAAGATGCCCCAATTCCAGTGTTTGATGACCTTGCTGAGTTTCTTCTTTAAGAACCAGAGTTTAATAAGAGGATTAGGATGGAAACATCTTTCCAATTAGCTTTTACAATGGGGAGGAAATCAGGATGGCAGACCATACATTCAAATATCTGAAAGGTTTAGGGTCAGTCTAGGGGGAAGCTGAAATTGAGATTAGTAGGGGTCTGTGATTTGAACCAGCAAAATTAAGGTGGGTAACTGAGGTATGCAGGTAGCACTGATGCCATTCATCATTAGCAAGGAATCTATCAAATCTTTCCAAGTGTTCCCCCTCCTCCAAGTAAACTGAGAGTCTTGAAAGCCAAGGTCAAAAAGTCCAGCTAGCCTGATATTATCTCTTAACTTAGTCATAAGGGGAAGGCAAGGAGATTTGCCTCCCTTCTTTTCAGTTAAGGATGAGGTGCAGTTGAAATCACCTCCAATTAACCAGCTAGAGGTCATAGTGAAACCAATGGAGTGTAACTGAGACCAGAGCTCATCCCTATTAGGCTTGGTACAGACATCATAGATAATGGTAATGAAACATGTGTTTCCAGACAGATCAAAAGAGAAGTGAAGAAACTAAGGGTGATTAATAAGAATGGCACATTTGATTTCCTTTCTACAGAAGAACCAGACTTTGTTGCTACAATTAACCCAAAGATCAAACCCAGGGAAAGATCTATGGACTTTGTTTAATTTTTTGTGAACCAAAGGTTCAAGTATAGCCATGCTCCAAAGTTTATGCTTTCTATTGAGATGTTGTAGTCCTTTTTTAAGGAATAGGGATGGGCAATCCCCCTAATATTCCAATGTCGGCACTATTTTTGGTGTGGGGTTTGCCCCAAAGGAGCTTAATCATGATGAGAAGATTTAGACTTACCCCTAGTAAGCCTAGTTAAAGACTCCCTTCTAGAGGAGTAAGAACTGTCAGCCTCAATTATGAGAGTGTCATCCAAAATGGGCTTCCCCTCATTATGTCCTTTCTTCTTTCCCCTAACCTTCGAGACCTGCCAGTCAGCCTCTAATTCTTGTTGTATCTTTGTCAAGGGAACACTGGTAGATTCAATTGGTGTAGAGAAAGAACTCCCAGCAGCTAAGCCATCATTCTATAAATTCTTCAACTCATGGAACCCTTTTTTCTTCCTTTTAGACCTGTGAATTTGCCATTCCTCCTCGAGATCAACATTTACTAACCTCCCCAGATTATCCTCACCCTCAACATTAGGAGATTCCAATCTTGGAGGTTCAGTGATAACAATGGGCCTGGGGGCATAGATTAAACTAGGTGCAGTAGTGACCTCCAGATTCTGATCAACACAAAGTGTGGCCTCTGTAGAGACTTCCATAGCAAGAGACTCAACAGGAGATGAGGGTTCAGCAATATTTGGAGGTTGGACAGATAAAAGAGGCTCCGTTGAAATTAGGGCAATAGTATTGACTTCTGGGAGGGGGGGCTTCTTTCAACTGCTGATAATATTGGTTGTGGGGCAAAATTGGAGCACCAGGATCTGATTTTTTGAGGTTTGGGTGTAATCTGAAGCATCTACTGTCAGTATGACCAAAAATTTTGTAGTTATGACAGTAGTATGGCCTTTGTTCCATAACAATCTTCTGTCAATAGCCATTGTTAGTCGTGTCAAGCTAGACTTCCTCTACTTTAGGCTGAGTAATATCCCTTTCAACTAAGATCCTAGCCATTGATGGTCTAGACATGTTGAAGGTGGGGGCATCTAGCTTCATGGGTCTTCCCAAGGCTAGTAAACAACAAGTGATGGTTAAAAAAGTGTAACTTTAGCCCAGGTAGCTTGAACCATATGGGAACAATTGGGGGCTTATGTGAGGGGTCAAAATCTGTAGTCCATTTCAGCAACTTCATGAAGAATCTGTTTTGCAAACGGTCTAACATACAGAAAATGGATCATGATGTGTCTTTCATCCAGTAATCCCACCTTCCAAGCACCCAATAATTTGAGTTCATCAAAATGTTTCCTTATTATGTCCATTTGAGGATGGCCAAACTGAAATTTTCCAATGAGGGTGAATCTGCAAACATCAGACAGGGAGTGAATTTCTTTGTCTGAAAAGAAAGCTGCAAGCTTCCCACTTTTCTTGCCCAAAGGTTTCACAAAGGGACAATCCACTTTACTATTTGTTGCATCATGGTAGTTTTGGAAGAAAAACAAGGTTCTCAAAATTCTTCACAGTGTCAAAACCTTTTCCAACCGCAGTCGCAAAAGTGTCTTTAGCCCATTGAATATTAGTTTCTAAATCGATAGGGTTGGAGGAAGCCATGGACAACAGAAACAAAGTAACACAAACTCCAAACAGGGAAGAAGGAGCAGTCACAACAATGGAACAGTAACTTGCAGATTTGAAAATATTGAGCCCAGGAAGCTGGAAAACCTGACCAAAGGTGTCAACCACCCAAACCAACAGCAAACACCACCCAAAAACTGAGAAAAGAGGAGAAGAAGGTAGTCAAATCACAAGGGAATAGCAACAATAGAGCCTGTCGTCATGGTAGAAACTCTAGCAGAGCAAAGTTCCCAGTCTATATATATGTGTATGTATGTATCTCTATATATGTGTATGTGTATGTATATACATATATATATACATATACATATACATATATATAGACATTTATATATAGATATGTATATATATCTATGTATAAATGTGTGTGTGTCTTTAAATGATTTAATTTAAAGGATGATTAATTAATTAATTATTATTATTTTATTTAAGTAAAATGTCATGAATTAATTATATTAATTGATGAGTTAAATATTTATTAATTTAATTATTTAATATATTAGTTAGTTATTTTGTGAATTATTTAGTTAATTAATTATCTTATTAAATTAAAGTTCTAAATGTTAAATTAATGTTTTTAATTAAATTGGTCAAAAAAATTTCGTGATTTTATTAAAAATGAATTATTGATTGGTTAAATTTTTAATTAATTTTTTTTTGTGATTTTATTTAAAATGAATTATTGATTGGTTAAATTTTTAATTAATTTAATTAAATAGTTCATTAATTCTTTAATTAACATTTTAATTGAGTTATCTAATATTTTATTTAATTATTTATATGATTAATGATTTATTACATCATTTAAAGTTTTAATTATGTTATTATTAACCTAAGTAAATGATTAATGTTTTAATTGAATTATTATTAGTCTAATTAATTAATTAATAGGTTAATTATGTAAGTTTATTATCTAATTAAGCGATTATAAGTTAATTAAATGTATTTATTTTCATTGAAGTAGTTATTGCCTTAATTAGTAAATTTATTTTCTGATTAAGTGATTGACTAATAAATTAAGTCAACTAGTGGTTAAATTTGCAAGTTTATAAACTATTTAATGGATTATTAACTTAATTAATATGTTTCAATTTCGGTTACGGGAAATTAGAAGGGATTATGGCTCGATTATTGCATACTACGGGAAATTAAGGCTCAGTGTTGCTAATTAGGGAGATTAGATGTTTAAACTTTTAATTAGATGGTAATTAGGATTTTTAATGATATTCCAAAGCAATTAGGGATCCTAAGTTCGACCATGGCTAAGATTTTCGATTTGCATGATTTAACCCCAAAATTTTCTTAATTTAAGTGGAATAAAGGCCTAATCACTAGGTTCTTGTAATATTAAGACTAATTCATATTTCATATGAGAATCCTGCTTATTTATTATTTTTGGTTTGTGTGAGGAACATACATAGGGTTTTGGATTTCATAAAAGGAACAAAGAAAAAGAACAAAGAAAAATGCAAACTAAAGAAAAATGCAAACTATATAAATTAACATCATATTAACACATTATCATGACATTAAATCAAACAACCCTATGGATCTATCCCATAAAAAATGACATAAATCACATAAAACATATAAACATGAAAAACCCTAACATTTAGGCATAAAACATACATGAAAAATTCATGACGTCAAGATAAAATACACACATTGTAAAGGCCTCGTGAATTGAATGGGAGACTTGAAAATTTTTTAAAATTGACACATAAAACTAATGAATACATAAAGAAACAGTAAAATCTAAGGTGATTTCTTTGGAGGATATTTTGGAACAAATAGAACTGCTTCTTTCAACTGCTAATAATATTGGCTGTGGGGCAAAATTGGAACACCAGCAGCTGATTTTTTGAGGTTTGGGTGTAATTTGAAGCATCTACAGTCAGTATGACCAAAAAATTTGCAGTTATGACAGTAGTAT
>NW_018165152.1:14040-33917 GCF_001263595.1 Phalaenopsis equestris
ATTTAAATCATTTCGAAAAGGAGGTCTCTAGCTCAAGTTATAATCATTTGAAGTGGCTAGGTGTTCGGGAGGTGATTATGGTTAAAAATTTGACTTAGGCTCATTTGACAGAAAAACAATACAAGGAATCCAATGGCCCAAGTTGTTTTAGTTATTTCAATTTCCATGCAAAGACATGGTCAGTCATAGTGGGCTCAAACTCATAGTAGAGAGAAAATGATGGTATTTGAGTTAGAATTTTTAATTGATTTATTGGAAAAAGAATTTATTTATTTTTTAATTTAAAACAACTTTAGAGTTTATTTTTAAGTTATTTTAAGGTGTTTATGATCAAATTATCATTTTATTATCAAAATTATTATTTTTCTCTCTTCTGATTAAATTTAGGTGTGAAAGGTCTCATTTGAAAGGTTTTGTTGATAGAGACATAGTGACAGTCCATTTTCAAAATTAATAACTCGTTGGAAAACTTTTATGTGACATCACTTTTCATGTAATTTCTAATTACACAATTTTACGTAAAAATATTGTCTGATGACCACCAAGCTAGTTTGCATAATTTTTATATATGATTACAAAGCACTTATAACTTACATAACATAATTTGGATCATCAGATTGACATGATTACAAAGCACTTATAACTTACAGAACATAATTTGGATCATCAGATTGACGTGTGGATAAAAGCAATAATTTTAGAGCTTTAGTGATTAAGGTTAATCCTCGGGTTTTAGTGATTAAGGTTAGTTTTAGCGTTATCCTTGAGTTTGGTTAAAATTTATTGTGTAAAGATTGTTTTGATTAAATTGAATCTTTGTTTTGTTAAAAATTTAATTTTCTTAAATTAGGGTTTGTTTGAGATCGAGTTTAAGTGAAATGCAGTTATACTTTAGTCAAGGAAAATAGGGTTAACCGAAGATGAGGTAGAGTATGCAGCTATATTATTTAATTTATGGAAAAAAAATGGCTTTTTATTCCGATGTGGGACTAAAGAGTGCAGAAAATTTTTTGGCTTCTAGCGTGAAAGTTTCATATTAAAGTTTAGGGCCATTTACATACATACCACCCAATTCTAATGTATTTTGATTTCAAGTGTCTAAACTTTATTTTTTATCATCGAACTTTGAAAAAAGTGAAACACACTTTCCATGCATAGAAATTGTGACATATATTAAATTTGAAGTTTAGGTGTTAGATATGTAAATATATCAGAATTGGGTGGTATGTATGTAAATATCCTTTCTATTTATTGCTGCCTGATATTGAACAGCTAAAGCATATTCAAATGTTATATATTTAGTTTTTCTATTAGTGGATGCAATGCTGAAAAATTCAAAATTGTTTCAGGTACCACCCAGCTGTTATAACTCTGTTAGATCCCACATGGAAGGAAAAGCTTCAGACAAGTACTAAAACTTCCCTCTCTCCCTTGCCTTCGATTCTATCAGCTGTTGCCATGTTAGTGCTCACAGCAATGGAATGAATCTTATTTTGGAGAAAGCATTTTGCTTAATTGCATTATTTCAATTTCTAGATTTCACTCTTTATAACTAGATAAGGTTACATTATAATGCCTTTAAAATTAATTATTTACTATCTTTTTAAGCTGAAGATAATTTAATTATTACTGTAGAATGGTTTGGTGCTCGGGTATGTTATAAAACAAGAGTAACATGCATTTATCCCACTAAATTGGGTCAGCTACATGAATCTTTTTTCTCCATTTTGTTCTATTGAGTGTCATATTTTCATTTAATTCTACTAAGATGAATTTTTATACAATATGCTCAATTCTTTTTAGATCTACCTTCTATTTTGCATGGCTTCTGCTAGCTCTGCCATCAAGACTCTTAGTGGAATGGCCTTTGAGGTCTCATGATTATTCAACGATCACTCATAATAACGAGCCAGCTATTAGTCAGAGTATCAAACCTAGCCCCCTCAATTATTTTGCATGGCTTCCTCTAGCTCTGCCATCAAGACTCTTAGTGGAGTGGCCTTTGAGGTCTCATGATATTCAACGATTACTCATAATAACGAGCTAGCTATTAGTCAGAGTATCAAACCTAGCCCCCTCAATTGAGGTTCCTGTTAGCCCCCGTGTGGTCTCGGGGTGACCTATTATTTTCATATCATGGTCGAGCGAAAGGACACAAGTCTTTTCTCGATTTCCACCTATCATCTCTAAAGACCTCTGCTGCAAATGATGAGTGCCTGGCATTACCCTGGAGGATGCAGGAATGGACTTGTATTCTTCATCTAAAATATGATTATTAGCTAACTCCAACAATTTGGTTAAAGTTTTTGGTCACTGAAGATTCAAAGTGAATGGTCCCTCTTTCAACCATTGAACTTGGGTAGCGTGTACAACTGTGAGTTCTAGATCCCCTACTTCTAGCATATTCTTCTTAAAATGAGTGATAAATAAGTGAAGACTCTTATTTTGTCCCTGCCTGATTTGTGCAGAGCCTGCAATTTCTTATGTGACTTTTAGGCGCAAGTGAACAAGGCCACAAACATTCTTTTGAAGTCAATGAAGGAGGCAATCACTCTTATCGATAGTCCTTGGAATTGCTCAAGGGCTGAATCCCTCTACATTATGAAGTACAGTCGACACTTCAAAGCATTGGTAATCCTCAACAGACAAATGATTAACTCAAAAGAGGCAATAGGGTCGCCTGGACTAGTTTGACCCTTGTAGGATTCCAACAAGGAGAATTTGAACTTCTTGAGGGGATCAACATAAAAAAATCTATCAAGAGAATGCATTCTTTCATTGATGAGATGACTTAGTACGGCTATATCACTATTTATCAATCGGAGCAAATCTAGTGTTATCTTGGAACTGGGGATCTCTTACTATTTTTGGGGCTTAAGTTACCCTTCAGTTGATAGGTGACAGTGCTTCCTCCCAAAGGTTCTTCTCCTTGCCTCAAGCCACCACTTCTCAGATGGCCTCTAGCATTTAATCCATTATCTGGCCCTTCAACTCTTAAATTTGTTATTGTACAAACTCTCTGGTGAACTCCATGTCTACAGTGTCTTTGTGGTGGGTTTATTCTTCTTCCAGTGCTACTCTTCTTACTGTTGGTATGATCTACATTCGTTGCACATTTTAGGATTTTGAACCTAAATTTTAATGAAAGTCATACCCAAAGAATAAAGTGTAAAATAAGAGAGAGAGAGAGAGCACATTAATGAACAATAGAATTAGAGAATTGTGTTTGATTAATTAGCCTTTACTGTATAAATGATCCCCTTATTTATATGAGGGGTGGGGGCGTACAATGTGGCTTTTGAATCAATATATGTCATGTGAATCACACCCAAGCTATATAAAACAAGACAAACGAGAGAAACAACGAGAAAGAGAGAGAGAGATTGAGAGAGATATAGAGAGAGAGTGCATGTATCACAAGAGTATTGATAGAGTGAATTCCATAGTCATTTAATGTAGAAATGACCCCTTCTAGTTTGTCCTTATTTTAATAGTAACATTACAAGATATTATTCTCTACTTCATATTCGTAACTGACTCCGACATCCTTTCATACTCATAAAATATCTTAGCACAATTTTGTATTTGTAATTGCTTGGAGAGGGACATATGATGATTCGATAATCTTTTCGATCGATTGGTTAAACGCTGTTTGTCAGCCGATAGACATTCAATCAGCTGAAAGGTCGTCAATTAGCCCTCTCAAGGGAATTCGTAGGAGAGACCCTCCTGTCATTAGGCCAAATATGGTGCATCAGATAGAGGGTGTACCACCATAATTTGACAGGTGGCTCTCTTTGGCCTCTCAACGGAATTTGTAGGAGAGACCCTCCTATAATTAGGTCAAATATGGTGCATCAGATAGAAGGTGTACCACCATAATTTGACAGGTGGCTCTCTTTGGATAAGGAGCCTTCTCGAAGTCTCTCAATCGGAGTCAGCTTTAGACTCAATATCCATTTCTGTAAAGGGATTCCAAAAATGCGTATTTAAAGTTTCTAGAGGCAGTGGCGGGAGTCTTAACAATGGTCAATTAAGTTGGAGGATCAATGGTCGAGATTATTCTAGTGGTTGGGCTTTGGCCATTTTTATGAGGAGTTTTGGCATTTGCTGAGGGAGCTAGTCATGAACGATTGTGCCTTTAATTGAGCCTCTATTTATTGACTCAGTTGTGCTTTTGTTCAATTGGTTTAGAGTTCCTCTGAAGTAAGTGATGCTTGGTGTTTTTATCTTTTGACTATTAGTGCTCATAAGCGAGACCCGTTGGAATTTATGAAGATTGGAGTGTGATGGTCAAAAAATGAAAACACCAAGCATTATTTCCTTCATTCAGAACTTCGAGCCAAGCAAATGAAAGCACAACTGAACAAATAAATTAAAGGAGCCAAGTCCGACGGAGAATCGTTCATGACCAGTTCCCTCACTCGATTCTGGAACTCTTCATAAAAATGGATAAAAGGACCCACATGAAACGCCTTTTTGATCCTCCGAGAAGACTTCTTATAAAAAAAGAGCTACCCATTAGATTGCGGTGGTACATAACCTACCTGACGGGTCAAGTTTGCCTACCTCAGAATTCCTTTGAAAGGGCTGACGATGACTGTTTAGCTGACCAAATGTCTATCGACCAACCAAATACTTTCAACTAATGAGCGGTAAGGTTACCAGTTCATCAGATGCCTCCAAGCAGTTATAAATATGAAATTGTGTTAAGATCGGTTATGAATATGAAAGGTTGTTGGAGTCGGTTACGAATATGACTTGTAACGCCCGTGTTAAAATATGGAAAAACATGTAATTATACACTAGATACCCTTAAAATTTATAAATAATGAGTTTTTTCTACAGTAAATGAGTACTAAATTTATTCTATCAAAACTCCTGTGTTACTGTGCACACTTTCTCTTAATCTCACTCTCTTTCTCTCATCCGTCTGACACTCTATACATGGTTATGATTCACAGAACATATATTGATTCAATAATGCCTAATTACCTGATTGCCCTGCTTTAATGAGGGCGTTACAAGATATTTTAGGTATTTACATAAATGAGTTCATGACTCGACTATTCTATCATTCGGCCTTAGTTTGGCGAGGCTTGTTCGCTCGAATATGCTGAGTTGGATTGTAGTTCGGCTTTTGTTTATCTTCGATTCGACTTGACTTTGATCGATTGGTTTGGTTCCATCAGTCTGCTACTCTGGTCTTGCTGTAAACTATCGACCATTGGATAAGTAATTTTTTGTCATTAGGATGAGACTAGATTGTTAGGTAGAAGGTTAATCACAATATTTCGACAAATAGCTCACCACTGGACAAAATGTATTTTTGGATGTTCGTGGTGTAAATCGTGGTAGAACCCTTACTCTCCTCATGGAGAGCCTTGGGGGTTCTTTACCAACTGATTAGCAAGGCTGATGCCTTCCCTTTGATGTCTTTTGATCCATTGAGTTTCTTCTAGATTTATAATATGTATTTTTTTTTTCAGTTAAAAAAAAGGCTCCAAAGCCAAAATTTAATTTGAATACACGACTTAAAAATTTTAAATTTCTTCGTAAGATAATATAAATAGAAAAGCAGATTAGATTGAGCGATTGAGGTTCAATATGCGGATCAGATTTCCCTACTGTTTTCCTGTCTCCGCCTCCCGCTAGTTTTCCGTCTCGCTCCAAGCGAGCAGCAAGGTTTCACGCCCAATGGTTTCCAATCGATATTCTCCTTCGGCTGTTCTCCAGCATCATTGAATAACATCCCATCGCTTTCCTTCACGTCGCCTTCTTTTTCTTCTCTGTCTTTGAAATCGCTTTTACTAATTTTCTCTACCCAAACATGGCCGGAATTGCCGGTCTGTGCTGTACCCCAGACTCTAAGTTGACCTGCGTTCCCGGTGGTTTTCGGCTGGGAAAACCTTTATCCAAACCGCCTTCTCTTCTCCGTTTATGTAAACTGCCCCGAGGAGGGCAGCTAGTGGCGCGGTTAAGCAGCGGCGGCAGTTATAGGCCCAGGAGGAGTTCAGGAAAAACCCGCATCGTGGATTCAGATTATGATCCGGCCCTTGATCTTGATAGGATTCAGTGAGTTATCTTTTCCGTGTCTAAGGATTATCCGACCTTAAATTTCAGAAGATTGTCTGGCACTTGTGGTTTTGGCGATGGTAGTGTACATTGATTGCTGAAGAAGTGCATGTGAGATAGGTTAGTGAGTATGGGAACTTTATGGATGGTGTATAGGTATCTTGACATGGCCATGTTTATTAAGGTAAAATGAAGCTTCTATGTTCTGATTGCTGAGAACTTTGTTGGCGTCCTGTGGATTAATTCTGTAAATTAGTCAGAAAGTCATGGTTTAGATGAAAAATTGAAGCTGTTTTGTTGGCTTCCTAGTTGTCATTTCTGGTTCTAACGTTATTTTGGCGGACTAGCAGCAAATCAAGAAGATTGAATCATCAAGTGAGAGTGGCACATTATTGGTGAGATGAAATTGTTGATTAATATTGGTATTAAATGAGTGACACTATTCCACATACAAGTAACTAAGAATGCTAATTTTGGGCAAGATTGTGATGGTAGAGCTTCATATAATTAGACATGTAAAGATGAGGAAAATGCTGTCTTTTAAATTAATCAATGACAATGAATGCTAGCATGCATCTGATATGTTGAATCATTCCGTAGAGATTAAGTTAGTTTTAAGTAATAGATCAACACATAACCAATGTCATGCTCAATAATATTAATTTTCATGTAGAAATACCTGCAAGCACCAAGTCACCAACTTTACAAGGGAAATTATGTCAAGAGAGAAACAAAAATACTTCCTAAAAGATATTTTAGGACTAGAAAGCTTTCTACTTTATGAATTTACTTTTATGTCCCTTTGAATGATAGGATCTGATTACATTTTAACAAATTCAGAGAATATCTTGATACGAGGAATCAGTTTTGATGAGAACCTAAATTGTTTGTAAAAGGCCCTTGCATGTCAAAGACCTACCTTGCTTCAAGTTAATTGTAAACTCCAATGTATCATAGAGATTGTGTTGTAAATTCTTCAAGTTTAATTTTCAAATTGATTATGATATTTGTTTGTAACATTGCGTTGCAACATAAGAATTGCACATTTGATAGGCTTGCATAAAAACTAATTCTAAATTATTCTACAATTTTCTTTTATGCTGTATTTTTTTAGGATTTTATTGCAATTGTTAATGCATTTATTTTTTGGATTATTTTTTTAATTAGATAATAGGATTCTCAAGATTAATCTATATTTGAGATTTAAATTAAGTTGATTTTGAATGTCTGTTTGTTTCCATAAATGTGGATTGAAGGCTTGTATTAGAGATAACCAGATATGAAGTAGTAGAAAGTATTCTTTCATCCAGTCCCTTTCTCACTCTTCTTGTGAAATTATCTTAAACCCCTCTTTCTCTTTTAAAATTCATAAAGTATAAATTCTCAAAACCCCCCTCCCTTCTCCCTCCTTCTACTCTCTCTACTTTTCAAAACACCGCACAATAAAAATCATTCTCTGAGTTTATGCTTGTTCCCATAATTGCATTAGCTTAAATCCTTTGAGTCTCAAGGTTGTTGTGCATCCTGATCTTGGTGTCTCACCCTTGGCCGAGGAATGAATAAAAAAAAATGATGTAATTCTAAGGAAAATTTAATAGATGAAGAAGAATAAATCGATAACGAGCATCCATAAGGGTAGGCCCTCCTTTAATTTTTAGCAACAAGTACGATCCTCTTTTAAATCTAGTTGGTATTAGAGTTGATTTTTTATTGCAATTGCATCTAAATCCTAGCCAACCGTAGTCAAGTCCATCTTTTATCTTTGAACATCCCGTACTCATGTTCATTTTAGGCAAGAAAATAATTGAACCCCTTATAATCTTAACCTTAAGTTATATGAATTATGAATTCTTTATATATTATCATGAAATTTGTAAAACCAACAAATTAATCTATGTAAGATGCATGGATTATGCCTCGATGATATATTAGAAAAATATAAACTTGCCCATGGTGCTAAAAGAGTTTCTCAGTCACTTTGGAATTGACACTATGACTTATTGACAAGTTTCTTTAAGCACATAAACATCAAATTTGAAATATTAGTGTAGATATGATTTACGTATGGATGAAATGTAGACTCTATGTTAACATAAGCCTCATGCATCATATTTAAACTAAAGGTTATTAGCAAAATGTGTTTTATGGTTAATGTTCTAATTTTGGCTGAGGTATTGGATGGAGCAATTAAAGAATCATACAATTATAATGCATATGACTCAATATTATAATTATTGTTGAAATTCAGAATAATGCAGAATAAAAACGATATTCAGGATAATTTTATTGATATGAAAGTGGATATAAATAACCCTTACATGAATCATAGACTAGGAAATATAATAAATAGAAATAATATGAAAAAAAAGATATATCACCTAATATCTCCAATAATTAAATCATATCAATTATTTGGAGATAAATGTAATAACATAAAATTGAAAAGCTTAAAATAGAAAAGGAAATAACTCATAATCTAAGGAAATAAATATAAAATAGGAAAGGAAATAACTTCTTAATCCAAAAAAATAATTTATTCCTCATAATGTATTGCAGGAATAAATTATTTCCTTGTAAAACTCTTAACACTCTCTTCAAGTTTAAACATGGTTGAAAATCATGTTCAACTTGGATTTGAAAACTCCAAATAATGGGCGAGGAAGACCCTAAGAGGCAAAACTTGAAGTTTTTATCCCACATTGCTGTATTTTTTTATTGCAGTTTCTGTAGTGTCTGTTGGTAGGCGGAATACTCCAACAGGTAATGCTATAGAGAAGGACAACAATGGTTGCAGTTCATGCAGCGTCTGTAGGTAGATAGAAAGCTCCTACAGGTAATGCTACAGGGGAGTTTGCAGGGAAGTAGAAACTGTGATTGTCTTTTGACTGCATTTTCTGCAGTGTTTGTAAGTAGATGGAAGACTCCTACGGTATTGCAGGGGAGTTTGCAAGGAAGTAAACAACTAATAGTAAAAGCTGTAGGATATGTCTTGCAGAAAAAACAACTTAAGTGGTAGGCCAAGTTGTAAGAAAAAGCTCTAGAGGAGGACGTTTTTGAGGAAGAATTCAGGTGGAGGGCTTGCTGCAGTGAAATTTTCGGAGGGCCTGATAAAGGAAAAAACTCTAGAGGAGGGTCTGCTGCGGGAAAGATTTCGGAGGAGGGCCTGATGCATGGAAAATTTCGGAGGGCTTGCTGCAGGAAGAATTCCGATGGAGGTTGCAGCTTTGTGAAATGCATTGAAGCACATCCGATGCATCTAATCAAGAAACAACTGGTTGTCGCACATCCAACTTCATGCAATTTCTTGCGTCTTCATTTCAATTCGACAGGAAAGCGTTGTAACATCAAGAAAAAAAACTTCCACTGTAAAGAAGGAAGCCAAGGGCAGTTCGAAAAGAGATACCTGCTAAAATTATCTTTGACAGGGTGATAAAGACTTGAATGGGCTTCCACCACATAAGCTATCACAGAAACATGTGCACTAAATAAACTGTTGCATTGTCTGTATAGAAACTTGGTTTAAGGCCATCACTCGACACTACCCCTGCCTGGTAATATATCCACCCAACACCTCACTACGCCATCAGAGTACCACATATGACTTGTTATTGGAATGAGAAAGAAGAGTTCAATGTATGTCACTAGTAAGGATAGTGCTACTACTGCCTAGAAGATGAGGCATTGCATGAAATCATGAAAGCCAGACTATTAGAAACCAGGAAGCCAGACTGCTGTAGAGAGCAGGCGTCAAAAAACAATGGGAAGAACCTGCACGGAACAAGACGCAAAGCCAGACAACTGTAGGAAGGAGGTCCGGCGGTGGCGACGACTGCACGAGAGAGAAGCGACGGTAGGAGCAGATGCGGATGAACAATTTGCAGGGGAGCCAAGCCTGGGATTTCCCCTAGAAGTAGTTGAGAGAGGTCCGCCCATACTAGAAAGAGAAAATTCTCCCTCTTGTTGGCGTCTAGATGTTCGATACAGGAGTTTAACAGCTACAGCGACTGCGTTCAATCCCGCTTCCAGTAGTATCCTTCTAGGGGTAGGTCATAGACATAGGGATTTTCCACAAGAGAGGATCATAATATTTTGCAGAGGTCGAGACTTGTGTTCAATTGAGGGCAGGCGTAGGTCACAAAACTCTGGATTCAGAACAGTTGCAACTCGTTAACATATAGGATTTGTGTTCGATTGAGGGCAGACATAAGTCACAAATCTCTTGATTCTGAAACGTAGTAGGACCACATCCTACCAACGGACAGAATTAGTATTCGATTGACGGTGGCGCAGGTCACAAATCTCTGGATTTGGAAGAACTACAACCCACCGACGGAGAGGGATTTCCGCTAGAGAGAGAAAATTGCTCTCTAACGTTAGCTCCCGCAACACACAAAAGTCACGGCTCGCAATTCCTGTTGTTTGCAGAGATCTGTTTTGTCAGTGAGGGCCTCCACAGAGAGAAAGCGTGCCTCCCTTCTCGCAAGGACGATGGAGTCCGACGGCTGTGGAAGGAGGGCCAGTGGCTAGGATACGAAATTTGGCTCTGATATCATGTTCAATTTCAGATTAATGCGGAAATAAAGAAGCATTCTGGATAATTTCATTGATATGAAAGCGGGTATAAATAACCTTTACATGGATCCTAGAATAGGAAAGATAATAAAAAGAAATAATATAAAAATGAAAGATATTTCACCTAATATCTCCAATAATTAAATCAGATCAATTATTTGGAGATAAAGTAAATAACATAAAATAGGAAAGCTTAAAATAGGGAAGGAAATAATAACTAATCTATGGAAATAGAAATATAAAATAAGAAAGGAAATAACTCCTTAATCTAAGAAAATAATTTATTCCTCATAATTTCTCACTGTAATAAATTATTTCCTAATATAACCCCTAACAATTATGATCGTTATTGTTATTCGTATAAATATGATAATTATAATGCATTGTATTACAAAGTGCTTATCGTTATAATGTCATATCATGACCATGACTATCATTTTAATCGATGGTAATTCTATAGATATTATAAATCATCCATTGTTGACGCATCTAATTACTATTTATGAAGATTATGCATATTATCATTTTATCATCCGCATTGAAAGGCCATCCATCCAAAAGTTCAAGCATGTTCACCACATTTTCTCGTTCAAAATTGTTATGATGAATTGGTTTTTAATGATTACTAGATGATCATACCCTTAAGCTTAATGGTAGCGATCAATCATTAGTAATTGAACTCTTTGTTGACTCTAACTTTAAGATTGTGCGCTAGTATGACCATACCCTTAAGCTTAATTGTGGTGATCATTCATTAATAACTGAAACATGTTGAGTCTAAGTTTTAGATTGTGCATTAGACTTTAAGATCATGCTCGGGCTTATTTCAAAGGACATGATACTATTATTGTTATAACTACTACTACAACACAACAACAAGCCTTTATCCCACTAAGTGGGGTTTGCTATATTAATTCTTTTTCTCCATTGTATTCTATTGAGATGAAAAAACATTTTGTTGCACTCATTTTGGTGTAATTGTATTTTTTTTTTGTGATGTGCAAGTTGTTTTTCAAGTTCCAAAAGTGTTATTTGCTACTTTTTAAGAAATATGAATTGAATCTGAGTTATTGCTATAATGTGATTGTAATCCTCTTTTATGGTACTAATCCATATGGTTGCAAAATGCATGACGACATTTTGATTCAAAGCTTCCATGTTTTACTTTGTATGTTTGCAATAAAAATTTGTGGGGTGGTGGTTTGAAATGGAATGGTCTGCTTTTGCTTGTGATTGTGTAGTGAAATGTGGGAAGCCTTTGTAATTGCTACATTTTAGGATAGGTTCTTGTTGGGTTTGTATGTGGAGGCCGAGAAGTAACCCGATGAGATGAATTATTTTGTGAGTTTGGGTGAAGTTTTGGTCGCATATGTATTATGGAGTGGACTTGGCCAAGAGGTATGATATTGATTTAATTATTTAATTATTGGTAAGGAAGAAAAATCTTGGTGAAGATTTGTAGGGTAGTGAGGATGAAATCCAAGAGCATGGATGCTTACAGCTTTAAGATATGCGGAGGGGTCAGTTGTTTACAGTGAAGTTATGTATTTATTTTAATATTGTGAGGGAATTGTAGATGATGGAAAATCAAGGGATGGATAGGGTGGAAAGATAAAATTAATTGGATCTAACTAAAATTTTAAGAGGGGAATCGAGCATGAAACTTCACGAAGTTTTGAATACAAAAATTTTCTTTTAACCGTTCAATATTCATCAAAATAGACTACATAACTAATTTATAAATCAAAAAAAAAAAAAAACAATTTCAAGGTCAAATAGAAAGGATAGGGGTCAGTCACTTTTTACATGGATATTTTTAGTGTTGCTTAAGTCTTTCTTTTTTCATGTAGATTTAAACTTGATTTGTTGGATAAGCCTTAAAGCATGCCTTGAATGGTGCAACCCTTATTTGAACATGCATAGGCAAATCACATGGAGCTTGGATGAGTATGGTTAACCAAATGTATCAAAATCACCTTCTAACCAACTTTCAATCATCTCCCGTCTAACTTTAACTTTAGCCACATTCCGTTTAATTTTCAACTACCTTCCCAATCAGATTTTGAAAATTTTTAATGCAAAAACATGCATCGTGTTGGGACATGGACTATGAACTACTTGACGTGTTGCATCACACATGTTAATACAATAGATGCTTATGAACTAATTGCACCACTCTTCAACCTTAGAAATGAGCCTACAAAGTAAGTGCTTTTGAATGACCTTCAAAGAAATCTAATTGCCTTATTGGAGTTAGTATGATACAAGACATGAATATAAATAACTCTAGATTATTTATAGATTTTTCTTTTATTTTTAATTATTTTAGAGTTTGATTTCAATTTTAAATGTATTTATTTTATGATCATCTTTATTTTAAATACAGGACACGGTTTTTTGAAAGTTATCTAGATATGAGATATAATTTATTCTAATTTTAATTGTAACCTGTTTTTTGTAAATAGGGATTTGAATGCATATAGACAGAATGATAAATTATGAATTACTTTTGAAAAATATTTATTTATTTATTTATAATAGTGAGAAAAGAGAAAATAAATAAGTATTTTCATAAGCTAAGTCCTAACAACTTGCATGGTTTTTATTTATTCTCCCTCTCCCTCTCCCTCTCCCTCTCCCTCTCCCTCTCTCATCATGAAACTACCTTATGGCTCTCCTCTTTTCCATAATTTTCAAAGTCATGTATCTCTCTTTCTGTCAGGATTCTTTAATTTCTAACCACTTCATTCTTTTCCAACTTTCTATTGTGCTTTAGGGTGATGCTTTTGGTTGTCAAGAAAAACAAAGAAGAAGAATAAATGGATAGAACGAGACAGGTTAGAGGCTTGGCTTCCCTACCAAGTCCATAAATTTAGTAAGGTTGCGTTAGGTAGTTTGAGAGAAAGATGGAAAGATTGGAAAATTAGAGAGTACTTTGCCATGTTAATAGAATTCATCTGGTGTTACTCTGGCTGCTTATCAGGAGGGTTTATGTAATGTTATGGTCCCAAGGTAAAGTTGTTTTTGAACATAGACTAATAGGAAACAGCCTTTTTTTTAAGGATGTTAATACAAGTTACCACAACTATTATGGCATGGAATCACAAAGATTAAGGGATTCATAAGTTTCATTTGTAAGTGAAAGAACTTCAATTTCTTACTTCTTAAAGTTAGATTCCTTTAGTAGATAGTATTTTTGAGAATACAGGATTTTCTTTCTTTTTATTTATTTTTTCAATTGAAAACGATTATATGATGTACGTGATAAGACTACAAATTTTTGTTTTATTTCCACTATGAATCATCTTTGAGTGAACGTTTTGGAAGGCATTGATTGGTTTCGTGTCATAATAAAACATTTCACTTGCATGTTTTTTGGATCTAGTAACATAAAATTTCTTGCTCCAGATCACCTTCTGTGAGGCTATTAGATGAACAGCAAAATATGGTGAGTTTTCTTAAAAGTTTTTCTTCTGTTTCCATTTGGTAATGACATTTTACAGCCGTCTTCTTTTGTTTCATAATTTATTCCAGGTTGGTATAGTTTCAATAGGTGAAGCCATTCAAATAGCTGAGGATGCTGACCTGATATTGGTATTCTTCAGTAGTAGGCTGCAAATTTATAGGTTAAATGCATCTGAAATGCTTAGCTGGTATCTATATCAATTATTCACAAACTATTTTTTTCTTCCCGTTATAGTACCACTGTTTTTCTTTTGAACTACTGAGAAGGCACATGTACGAACTGCATTTTGCTTGAGTTGATTTGTTTATTTTTAATTTTAAAATAAAATTTTCGTTATTGCTTTTCTAAGTACTGTATCCAATGTCAGTATGTTTTGGGCTAAGGCTAGGCATTAACTTTATTAATATTTGTAATGCTTATGGAGATGCTCACAAAAGATATTTAAAATGAAAAATTTTAATATATGTTTTTTGTAGATGCTAGAATTGTGATAGGTTGAACTTAAAATAAGTGAAAAGCCATAAGTTGGGGGAAAAAATAAAAAATATGGGGGTTTAAGTTTACTATAATCAAGAATATGAGTGTACTGTACAATTTAGTGAATAAATAATTGTCAATAATTCCATTCATAATTCGTGAAAAAGTATGTGATATTTATGTATGTGTGTTTAAGTAACTTGCATCGATTATATAAAAAAAAAATATGAATATGATTTGATTTGAAGAGGGTGTGAGATGGCATCAGGTGGATTTAACGGTATATTTTATCAAACTTCTATTAGACTGGCTATACTGTAATCACCCATTTTATGGACGAAAGTCAATGCTAGTCAGTTTGAGTGTGGTAAGATTGAAAGTGTAGATAGATGTCAGAATTGATTTTATTGGAAGGACAATTAGAGTAGCATCTTTGGTGATGAGATAGTAAAAAAAATTTCTGCATGTTTATTAGGGTTTTAGGGAATCATGATGTAGTTGATGGAACTTATAGAGCATGACAATAAATGAATTTGCATTTTGTTGTTTTAAAATATTGGTCGTATCGCTTTTGCAATGTACGAGTTTTGAAGGTGCAATTTGATAGCTCTTTTCTTTTCTCTATTACAGGCAATACTATCATCAGATGCAGATCCTCCAGTGCTCAGACTCTTTGAAAGTCCTGACTACAAGTGCGTGACACTTTTTGTTGATTCTTAGCTTTATGTTGTTGAAGAATAGTCATTTGCTGGGCTTGGCTTGAAAGAAAGTGAATCAAACTATAATTGCAATTGCTTTGCAGCTTGCTAAAATCTGTTGCCTTTGATTTTGAGATTCTAAGCTCGATTTTTTTGCTTTCATTTGTTTTTACTTAATCAGACAATCACTCAATCCAGTAGTCATTATAACTCTTGATGATAAAAAATGTGCTCATTGAGGTTCTTAATATTCAGTATCCCTTGCAAGAAATCCTTAAATATCTTTGGTAAAAATCAGAGAGATTTACTCGAATTTTTTATTCTAACATTTATGTAGCATTTATACAATCATGAGAGTTTGTAATATGGAACGTGCATATTTAAGGAATAGTAATTACATAATAGTTACAATAGTTCACAGGTTGATGAGTAAGTTGAAAATGAATTACATATAATAGCAATAGTCCAAAAATTGATGGCGTGACAATAATTTTCCCATGACATTGAGGCGCTATGATCTAAATAATGAAGATCGAGGGCTAGTGGGCTTAGTGGAACATTGATGGAGACGAAACTGATAGTGATTGATTTTTCACTTCTTTAAGAAAATGAATGAATGTTGTCCATTTCATAGTTGCATGCCAATTTTTTAAATTATGTTTATGATAATCATTTGATGAGAACACTGCCATTGTCGGGCTCCAAGTTTCGAATGTAAAAAGTGGAGGGTTGTGTGAAGTAGTCGACAACCAGCGTAAAATTTGTCAAAAAATCATGACATGAATCATTTGGATCATTGTGTAAACACTAGTGTGTACCTTAGAAATGACGCGCTGTATGACCTGAATACAATGAAGTGTGCAAGAGTCACTACACCGGTGCCCAGGCGTACTGTCAAATAAGCAAGTTTCCCACATTATGGATTGATGCAGGTAAATAAGTTAGTCCATGAAACTAATATTAGGATAAAATCTTTGAATATAGATACTCTCACAGGTAAATTAATGGAATTAATTGATATTTTGATTCATAGAAAGATAAATATCTTATATTTTCAAGAAATTACATGGGTTGGAGAAAAGGCTAAATAGATTGATAACTTAGGCTTTAAGCATTGGTATTTAGGTAAGAGTCACACTTGATATTGTGTAGGTGTAATTATAGATATGAGTTTGAAAGATAATGTTGTAAAAATTAATAAAATTGAAGATAGAATTACAGCCCTTAATATTGTTGTTGATACTGAAATTTTTAATATTATAAATGTTTATGTTGCTCAAGTAGGTGTAGATATATGTTCTAAATATAAATTCTGGAATGACCTAGAAGACTTAATACAAATGATATCTCTTGAAGAAAAAATTTTTATTGGAGGAGATTTAAATAGACATGTCGTTAGAGTGGTAGAAGATTTTAGATATATTCATGGTGATATTCATGGTGGCTACCATTTTGGAGTGATTACTAAAGAAGGTAGAGCCATATTAAATTTTGCTTTAATGTATGATTTTGTTATTTCTAATACTTTATTCAAGAAAAGAGATGAGCATATTATTGCCTATAATAATGGATCTAATAAAACACAAATTGATTATTTTCTTATGAGAAGAAAAGATCATAAAAAATGTAAAGATTGTAAGATCATTCAAATTGAGGATTTAAGTACTCAACATCGATTATTAGTTAAAGAATACTAGGAATTATTATCGTAGAATTAGATGAGGACACCTAAAAGATACAAATAAAATTATTTTTATAAGTAAACTTCAAGATTTAGGATGTTCATGAAGAAACAAATTCTATGTGGGATAAAGTAAAAACACTATTAAATAAGTGACAAAATATGTACTTGGAGAATTAAAAGAAAAAATTTCTATAAATAAAAATAGTTAGTGGTGGAATAACAATGTCAAGAAAAAATAAAATATAAAAAGTTATGTTATAAAAACTGGTAAATGTAAAAGCTCAGATAATCGAAAAAAATATAAAATGGCCCGTCGAGAGTCTAAGAGAACAATCTGTAACATTAAAAATTTTACTTTTAGTGATCTTTATAATAAATTATATACTAAAGATGGTGAAAATATATGTATAAAATAACCAAACAAAGAGAAAAGAAAAGTAAAGCTTTAATTCAAGTAAATTGTATTAAAGATAAAAATGAAAAAAGTGTTTTTCTAAGAAAAAAAATATTTAACATAGGTGGGTGAGTTATTTTGATAAAATTTTTAATAAAGTTCTTGAAAATACGATTGTCCTTAGTGATTTTAATATCGTTAATAATAATAAAATATTTCATTTTTACCATCACATTGATAAAAAAGAAGTTGAAGAAGCTTTAAAGAAAATAAAGGGTGAAAAGTTTGTAGGACCTGATGATATCCGATTTGGGAGCTTCTTGGCTTATTAAACTCTTTAATATTATTTTAAAAACTAAAGAAGCTTGCGAAGTCAAAGAAGAGTATTTTAGTCCCCATTTTTAAGAATAAAAAGGATGCACAAGAGTGTGTAAATTATAGAGGAATTAAGTTGATGTGTCATACTTTAAAGTTATGATAGAGGGTAATTGAACATAGGTTAAGACATATTGCAAATATTTCTCATAATCAATTTGGATTTATGCCGAGCAGGTCTACTATGGAAACTATGTATTTATTGGGAGATTTGATGGAGAAGTTCAGAGATAATAAGAAGGATCTACATTTGATTTTTATTAATTTAGAAAAAGCTTACGATAAGGTTCCAAGAGATATCCTTGGGAGAGTTCTTGAGAAGAAAGGTGTTGAAATGACTTATATTCAAGTTATTAAAGATATGTATACTAGAATTGTTACTTGTGTTCAAACTGAAGGAGGATTGACTAATTATTTTCTTATTTCAGTTGGATTACATCAGGGATCAGCTTTAAGCCCATATCCTTTTGTTTTAGTTATGGATGCTCTTACCGGACATTTACAGGTGGATGTACCTTGTTGTATGTCTAAAATTGCAATGTAGACCTCTATAATTCAAGTTTTTTTTGAGCTCTCTCGAGTCTTATCCACGAGAAAGATATCATCAGCGAAAAATGCCTTCGTTTGAGTAGAACTAAAACTAAATACATTGAATGTAATTTTAGTAGTAGTTGCTCTAGTGACTCTAGTGACAGAATTGTAACTATGAGTGATCAAATTATTAAAAGGTGTGACCCTTTAGATATCTCAGGTATATTATTCAAAGTGATGGTGATATAGATGAGGATGCTATTAATAGAATTCAGAGGAATGCTTCGGACTTATTATGTGATAGAAAAGTACCGCTTAGATTGAAAGGAAAATTTTATAAGATGGTCGTGAGACTTGCAATGCTCTATGGAACTGAATGTTGACCTTTAAAAGAGAAGCAAGAAGCATAAAACTAAGTTAAGTATTATCGAGATGAGAATGCTTAGATCGATGAGTGGCTTTACGCTTAGAGGCAAAATACGAAATGAATATATCCGTGATAGGGTTGGTGTAGCTCCAGTGGTGGACAAAATTAGAGACAGTCATCTTAGATGGTTTGGCCACATTAAACGTCGACCATTTGATGATCTGATTAGGAGAGTAAATGCTTTAGATTCGACTTATGTTAAGAATGCAGAGGTAGAACTAGAAAGACTTAGACATATTGTATAAAAATGATTTTAATTTATTAGAATTAAATGAAAATATGACACTCAATTGTCGGCGCTAAAGAGAAAAATTGGGAGAGTTGCCCGTAAGAAGCTGTCGGTCGCCGGGAACGAAAACCCGCTCCGCTTCGGAAGGACGTTTTAATTTACATATATATATAATTTTAGAAAAAATATGAAATCAAACTGACCTCATATTTTTCACAGTTTAAATGAAAGAACGTTCTACCTCAAATCCTGTATCTATCCCGAGGGATTAACACAAGTCGATCAAATAAACTAAGAAATATATGACATCCGTTTGGTCTGCGAAAATCATTTTATTTGCCGACAAGTTCCCCTATTTAATACAAAGAATTAAACAGGATTTATTTTAGGCTGGGTTTGGAAAAGTTTCCTATAAGGGCAATCCCCCATAGTTAATTACATCTTAAATGACCGAAGTCACCTAAGAAAACTCTCGATAAAAATCAGGGAATACTATCTTCAAAGAAGTCAAAAGGATAGGACCTTTCAACGAAATCGGACGAAGAGGTGTGGAAGGGGAAAGACTCAAATCTGGAACATTGTTGAGGAATTCAAGCGAAGAGAAACTAGGGGAGGTCGTAGATCCGGAGGCAAACATCGGTGACTTCTCAGTCTATCCTATGGTTTGGCTTCAGTTTCGAGAAGAAATTATTAAAGTGTTTCATCCTGCTAATTTTATTTAATTAGGGCTTATATTTACGTGACATAATGTTACTTAAGAAAACTCTCGATAAAAATCAGGGGATACTATCTTCAAAGAAGCCAAAAAGATAGGACTTTTCAACGAAATCGGACGAAGAGGTGTGAAAGGGGAAAAACTCGAATCTGGAACATTATTGAGGAATCCAAATGAAGAGAAACTAGGGGAGGCCACAGATCCTGAGGAGAACCTCAGTGACTTCCCAGTCTA
>NW_018165152.1:33931-37921 GCF_001263595.1 Phalaenopsis equestris
AGAAATTATTCAAGTGTTTCATCCTGCCAACTTTATTTAATTAGGGCTTATATTTGCGTGACACGGTCACACAAGTCGCCTAGAAGATATGAGGGTTTACGTCGTATCGGACGACAACCTCGAAAACTAGAATGAGTTAGGGCTTAAACTGCACAGTTTGGCTGTGCAAAGGCCTAACAGATAAAGTGAGGATTTATGTCGCGCTAAGGAGACTACCTCGAAATCCTATGACTTGTTGTTTAATTTCTAGGAAAAGAATGGTTTAGCTGGGGAAGACATGTTCTGTTGTTGAAGATGATCGTGCCGCTCACCGCGCTAGCTCCAAGCCCTTCGATGCGACGAGTTTAAGTTTTCTAGGGTATCCAGTTATAATGTCAAATCAAACGACCCTATGGTAATAACCCTCTAAACGTCCTATATAAAAAGAAGACATGCTTAAAGCTATATAATATAAAATGTGCAGTACAGGACAAACAATAGGCTGCATGTAGAACAGTAGCAGGTAGAAACATGACAAGTTAACATGCTGTACAGAAAGAGCAGTAGCAGGTAGAAACAATAATAGTATAACATGCTGTATAGAAAGAACAGTAGCAGGTAGAAACATGAAAATGAAGTGCTGTAAAATGTAAAGCAAACCTGTACGCCCGTGAAAACCGCTCATGCCTTCCTTAAGTATAACAAGTCTAAATGCATCGCAAAAAACGAAGTTTGGAAGAAACGTCGTTCAGGAAATCCGAAGAAGTGTAACGACTCATGATAGAAAACTCGATAAAATCAACGAGAAAATACTCAAGTAAAAGAAAAAAAAAGAATTCACAAAGATCTTGTAGAAATCCTGAAAGGAAGGAAAAGTAACACGAGTGCCCTGTCCCAAAGCTTTGATAAAACAAAAAAAGTTCGGGTGAGGGGGACTACAAGCACTCGTATGGGGCTACGCTCAGATATATATTTATACTCGAGGGTCCGCGAAGGCTACTCGGTCACCTGAATGTATAGAACCCGCCACTCGTCTAGAAGTGTGTCTTGAACCTCACCTAGAGGGCTACTTCCCAGCCTAAACAGGTATTCGTCATGTGGACAACCAGCTTTAAAGTATGTTTTATGTTTTTAACATGCTTACAAATTTTAAACATGCAAAAAAGAGTTATCAATTTTTGTTTCGTAGAAAATTATGTTTTTGCTTGAAAAAGGTTTATCAAAACTTGTTTTTTTTAGAAATTCATTGCCTACGAGTAGATTACACTGTCGGGCGTGGGACTGCCAACAACCTGAGGAGGTTCGAGCCAACTCTCGCTAGACTTATGTCGGTGAAGGATATCGTTATCCTATTGTTTATCAAATACCTGGATCTTGATGTTATAGGATATGACATCTTTCTGCTCTATCTTCGGTGTGCCTTTATCATCACCACCATACGCCCCAAAACGAATACTTGCGACCTTGCTTGATGGTTTCACGTATATAAAAAAGTTATACGTGGACACTTATGCATCAGACATAAGCATCGAAAATCGAACAAAGAAGCAAGAAAAAGAAAAGAACAAAAATGGGGTGAGAGAGGAGAGACTGATTCACCTAAAACGTCGAAAAGAACGAAGGATGAATCAGCCCTCTAAGCTCATGACAAAAAGATTCGAAAAGGAAGACCCGAAAATCCCTGAATCAATCCGAAATGGATATCACCTTTTCACTTTTTTTTTTAAAATTGGACCAACCCGAGTCAAAATGACCTCATAACGCCGATATCCAAACCCCAATGACATCTTTTATGAAATTAATTCGTCTCAACCAAATACTTTTCCAAAATAAGATTTAAAGTCTCCCAAACTTTAAAAAGAAAATGATCTCGGGGAAATCACCACTAACCACTAATACTCCCAAACTCATGACTCCCAAACTCATGCAAGAAATCGGAATCTTCCAACTTTCAATTTAATCAATAGCCTCATATATTAAATAAACATAAAATCTCCCCATATAACCAAATAAATGCTCACGGCCAGGGTCAATACAAAGAGATGAACAACAGGTAAGGCTCTCGACCAAGGCAACCAAAAAGGGAAGGGAGAGCTATTAAGGCTCACGGCTAAGGGCAGCAAGGGACAACTGCTAAGGCTCACGACCAAAGGCAACCCAAGGAACAAGTAAGGCTTACGGCTAAGGCAACCAAAAAGAACCATCAGTGGCTGTTATGCTCTCTTGACATACATAAGAGGATAGCTAAAGTGATTATAATTTTAGGGATGACAAACTTGATTCAACAATTAAATTCAAGCCACTCAGACTCAACAAGAAGAGCCATACCGTCCCAGGCAACCCCTCAATAGGCTCACGGGTAGGAATAGGAGAAGTACAAGACAACCCCCCAACAAGCCAAGCCCAAGGGTTTAAAACGAGTCAAACTGAGCCCCTCGACTAAGACCAAAACTGCAACCAACAAATGGCTGAAACTGAGTCTAGCGCAAGCCAAAAACAGAGCCAACCAGGGGCCAAAGCCAAACCAAATGGCCTACCAACAAGCTCATGGGTAGGACTAAAAACGAACCAAATCAAACTCCCAAGCCACCTCTCGGGTAGGAGCAGAACCAGACAAAAACCGAGCTCCAAAATCAAGCCAAAATAAATCCCTCAAGGTTAACAAGTAAAACTCACATACCCAAGACAGGATCTCCATCCAAAACCCAGCCATTTTTTTAGGCAAACCAAAAACCAGCAGGGGCAAAAAGGATAAAGCCACACCCCAAATCAAACGAAAATAAGCCTCATAATCAGACAAGAATCAAGAGCTAGAACAGGTAAGACTGAGCCCCAATGGAACCAGAAATCGAGCCACTCAAGGCTAAAACAGGGCCCAAGCATGGATAAAAACTCGAGCTTTAACATAAATTAAAGTTCCAGTCATTTCAAGGTAAAACCGAGCCATTCAAAGCCAAGGAATAGCTCACAAGCCTGTAAAACATCTGCATATGGAGCCAAAATAGATTTTAAACTATAGCAGTGTCATGAAAAGCATTACCAATATAATCATTCTAAGCATGAATTAATTTTCTTCAAACATCCAAGCATGAAAGATCCCCCCCTTCGAGGAGTCTAACCAAATTATTAAAGCAAATTATAACATCTTTTCCAAATCAAAGTGAACTTCTTCATAACATGCATTTTAAGCAAGAGGAAGTTATAAGATGTCAAAACCGAACCCCCAACATGCATGTGCATGAAAGGCCAAATAACCTCTCCAATATCTCATGCTAAATAAAAATAGATGAAAAACTTCATAATACATATTCCAACATGCTTGCAAGAGGAGCTAAAATTATCTCAAAGCCATGTTTCAAAGCCATGTTTCAACGTAATAGGAATATGCCACGATTTCATCTCAAGCAAATAGAGAAAAGAAGAACACTTATGTCATGCTAGAAGAACACTTATGTCATGAACACTTATGTCATGCTATATTTCCACAATTCTAAGCAAGTAAGCAAATCTAACTCCTAAAACATGCTCACATTTTTATCCTTCACATGTTCTTAAGGTGAATATCTCAAAATACAGGAAAGTGAATTAAACTAGCATGCTGTACCATCCAACAGAGCCATGCTCAGTGGCTCGGCAGAGAGAAAACCGAAAGGAAGCAAGACACCGAAAAAGGGGGGGGAGAAGAGATACCTTTCTAATGTAAATGTAAAGCACTGCACTGCAAAAATAGTTTCAAGGAGATGCTCCCACGGAAATCTCCCTCCTAAAATATTCCAATAGCAAAGATAACAATCACAAAACCCAAAAGAAATTGTATTTTATAGGAAGAGAAGAGAAGGGGAAAGAATGAAACCATCCAACCTCTCTCCGGTACTCGAATCGGGTCAAAGAAGAAAAAAGAACGCCTTCCCTGCCTACAACAGGCGAGGCAACCGAAGTGCCCAGGACCAAGTGGCGAGCCGAGTGGAAGGGGGAGGAAAATCGGGGAGAAAAAAAGGGTGCCACTCAAGT
>NW_018165152.1:37962-59192 GCF_001263595.1 Phalaenopsis equestris
AAAATCGTAGCTCGGAGAGGCAGGCGCAGCTTCGGGAAGGAGAGTCTCGAGCAAAGAGTGTCGGGCCAGGACGAATGAGAGGTCAACTCTCCCTCCCGTGGAGTAGAAGGGGCTCGGTCGGCTCGAGATCGAGAAAGGGGAGAGCGGGACACGCGAACGTGAGAGGGAAATGGAGGCAGAGTTCAGATGCGTGAGTATAGGGATTTAGGGCTTTAAAAGGAAAAAGAGGATTCATTTTTTTTATTAATATATATATATATACACACACACATATTAAAACCCATGCAATTTATTCGCGCGCAGTGCCTTAGCAAAATGGGTGTCCTCCCTAAGCAAAATCAACATTCCGGACGCGTCAGTGCAGTCCGTTTTGTCATCCAGGGTCGCTCGAACTACATTGTCGACAATCGGGTCAAAAACCCGTCGAAATTCAAATTTCATAAAATTTCGACCCGCGATCGATCATCCCAAAAGATTCAATTGAGCATTCGACAGGTAACAGTGCAGGCAATGCGAATTGCGGCGATCGGACACGTCGACTCTCCGAATTGCGAAGCTTGTGCGCGCGGGAGTGCGAATTGTGCAGAAGGCCACCCTAAGGCTCAGGAAGGTCCTATAACGTGAAACTCTAAAAGCGTACAAAAGTAGGTTGAAATTCTAAAAGAGGCGGGGCCCTTTCTAAAAGAGGCGGGTCCCATTTCTAAGGTTCTAGGATAGTCAATTCTAAAAGAGGCGGGTCCCATTTCTAAGGTTCCAGGATAGTCAAAGGGAGATTCCTAAGGCTAAATCCTAAATCCTAAGAGAAAGACTAGACCTCACTAAAAATGAGGTCAACATCAATAGGGCGCAGTAGAGAAAAATGATTCTTGTAGCCGACTCCACTTAGTGGGATAAAGGCTTATTGTTGTTGTTCTTGATAATCATTTGGTGAGAAATTTTTCGAATTGTTCTCTGGTAACAAACAAAATACATATTAAATCATTGTCTAGCTTCAGGTTTATAGAATTTTTATACATTTAAATTGATTTTGTTACTTATGTTGCATGGGACTATGTGAATTAATGATAGCCAATCTATAATAACTATAGGGAGCCTAATAGGACATTTCCATTCAATCTTTGGATCTTTCAGATGATTTTCAACCCTAGTTCATAGATTTTTAATGCCCTATATATAAATTTACCTTCTACGCTAGATCTTGCCATCACAGTTTATTTTTCACTTCTCTAAGTTACAAAATTGCCTTATAAAATTGTGCAATATCCTTAAGTTGACCTCTTTTCAACCATAGAACTTGCATAAATGACATCTTTTAGGTTTCAAGTGTTAGATATTCCCCCCATTGCATAAAATTCTTTACTTGAAGTTTCTTTCAGACTTTATAAGATTTGATGTACATCTATAAAATATGTACATGATTTGGCTTACTATTATGTGATAAATAGACAAATATTCTCACAAATTTTTTATTTTAGGTTTTTTCTATATTTGTTATTTGAATATCTTTAAGTTCATAATTAAATTCTTCGGGGCTTCTCTCAACTTGTTGATACTAAACAAGTGCGGCGAAGCACTGACGATTCACGCAAGTATAAGTGTTGTTTTAGTAGTATCTAGAATAGAGTCTCACAAATTTTTTATTTTTAGGTTTTTTCTATGGTTGTCTTTTGAATATCTTTAAGTTCATAATTAAATCTTCGGGGCTTCTCTCAACTTGTTGATACGAAACAAGTGCGGCGAAGCACTGACGATTCACGCAAGTATAAGTGTTGTTTCAGTAGTATCTAGAATAGAGTTTCGGGTATTGATTCCTCAGAGAGCGAGCAGAATCCCAAACGAAAAAGTTCTAGTTTACTATCGATGGTCCTAGCCTACATGTTGTAGTTTCGGTAATTATACTAAAGTAACTAACCCTAAGTTATCAAGTTCAAGATATCCTATGCTAACAATAGAGAGTTTAAGAGTTTTCAAATGCTTAAGAGGTTCTTCCCTAAAATGGTTGCACAAGACATCAAGTGTTAAAGAATGACTCAACAAGCATTGTGACAAATGAGAGCATCCGTTTTTCTTACCCCCTCTTGTTAGTCTAAGGAAGTATGGCTAAGAAAACTTGGTTTAGTTCCCTAAATCCAATTTCTAGCCCTAAGAACTAATTTCTCCCAAAAAGTCTACACTAAGCTAGTGGAGTATCCTTATTCCTCTGAGATAAACTGATTAATCTAATCGTTCCAATATGATCTCTTCTGAATTTCTTAATTCACGACAAGTATTAACAATTCATTTTGCCAGAGTGAAAGTAAATGAAGTTCCAAAGATTAAACATCACCATTTAAGATTATGCACAAAATCACATAAGAAATTTCACAGATATCAATCTTACATCCCCAATTCAAGAGAGAATATGAGAACTATTCACTACTCATTCTTGTGCACATCAACATAAATATTTTATTTGGAATAATAAATCTAACAAAAAAGTCTTTAACAACTGAAATGAAATCAAATTACACAAAGAACTCCAAAGTACTTGCTCTCTTTCTTCTCACTTGGAATGATGATAATACAACCACAAAGTCCCGCAAACACTTATAAAACTCACTTCTCTACAATTCATTGCAAGTTGAAGATCTTCTTTGTTCTTCTCATTAGATGCTGCATGCTTCAAAATGACAGAAAAAATACCCCTCTTCAGTCAAATCCAAGGCTTTTATATTTTTCCCGGCGAAGAGACTCGTCTGAATTGCAAAAAACCGACTAAGCGCGTAAACTAGCACCTAGGCATCAGGTTGCGGTGCCTAGACACTAGGCACCAATTTTTGATTTAGGGCATTGAGCGCCTAAGAGCCCAAAAGGCGACGCCTAGGTGCCGGTAAGACAACATTTACTTTCTGTGCTCTGTATTCCAAGTGAAAATTCTCTGAAACCTACTTGGCAACCGATGCTAGGCGCACAAGGGCAGTGCCTACTTTTCAGTTGCTCTGTCTTGTGCACGTTTTGATCCTGCTTTGGCCGCCTAGGCTCTAGGCGCATAGGCTCTAGGCGCCTAGGCTCTAGTAGTCTGGTAGTCTCTTGGTGCCTACTTTCCAGCAGCTCTGTATTTTGTTGAAATCTGCTTGAGGAAGTCCTCTTTGCCCAGCGCCTAGGCTCTAGTAGTCTGGTGGCCTCTTGGTGCCTACTTTCCAACAGCTCTATATTTTGTCGAAATTTGCTTGAGGAAGTCCTCTTTGGGCCTAAGTACTATAACAACGCTTAGCTCTGTTTTTAAAAATTCCAAACTCCGTTAACCATCCTTCCTTGTGTCCAAAACCTTCCAAAAAGCGTAACATAAACGTATAAATAGGTGAAAATAAAGTGACGAATAAGTACATTTCATATGCATGTCACTTGTTCATTTTTCGGATACGTTTATATGTATATGTGTTGTATTATAAAGATTTCATGTCTAGGGTTTGCAATCTAAATGCCAAGTAAATAATTTAACTCACTAATATTTGACTTCAAATTTCTGTAGTGTTATATAAAGTCTCTATTCCTTCTAAGTCACCAACTATTATAATGATGTTGTCGACCTAAATAAGCAGTATGACAACTCCTCAAATTATATGTTTCGCATGTATGGTCGCTATGGATTTGTATCCCATATGTAAAAATTGAAGTTTAGCTATTACATATGTAAATACATAGGAGTTGTGTGGTATGTATGTTAATGATCCTTTTATGAATAGCAAGCATCTTTTTTTTGCATGTTTACTATTGGATTTCATGCTCATTTTTTTAATTAGCAATATACAAGTTATTTGCTCTCCGAAGGCATATTAATAATTCATTTTGGATCCACCATTAAAAGTTTTTTTTTTTTTAATTTTTTATATAGACTGCATTTTTTCTTTTTTGGGCGCATTTACATACTTACCACACAATTTTTATTTATCTACATATCTAACACCTAACTCTCATATCTACATGCGAACCACTCAAATAGCTTTTTAAAAGAGAAATACACTTTTTTATGCAATAGCTTTATAACAACAAAGTGCTACAAATGTAAATATCAAATTTTATTTTTTAGATATGTAAATACATAAGAATTGTGTGGTATTTATGTAAAATTCACCCCCACCCCACGCCGCCCCTTCTTTTTTGTAATGCAGTGCATTTGGTAGCTAATTCTCTTCAAATGCATTCTATTGTAGAAAGCACAAGTATGAACAGCTAAAGAAGAAAAGAGTGCAGATGAAAAGATCTGCTGGTGAATGTCTCTTGTTTAGCTTTTTTTTTTTTCTTATTTAGAAAAGATTTTTTATGTCGCATTTTTTTATTCTTGTGCTATTTATCTAACAATCTCGCTCATACTTCACAATTTGCAGCAAACCGTATGGATACCAAAGAGCTCAAAATGGGGTATGTGTATAGTTTTTTTTTGTATTTATTTAAGGTTTGTGGGTTTCTACTGCCTGATGATTGTGAATAATTTTTTCAGAAATTTACATGTATACCACACAATTCTTATGTATTTACATATCTAACACTTAAAGTTTATATTTATATATCTAACACTTAGAGTTTGATATTTATAAGCTTATCCATGAAAATCTGTATTTCACTTATAAAAAGTTAATAATAATCATATTTTTGAGGTAAAATTAAGGTTTGTGTGTTATGCATTTAACTCTAAAAGTTTGGTGTTAGATATGTAAAAATATAAAAATTGCGTGGTATGTATGTAAATGCCTGTAGTTTTTATATTTGCTATTTGGGAGTGCTTTTGTTTTTATTTTAGTTTATTTAAATTTTATTTGATATAAACTATGTTTGGTAAATTAAAAATATGTTTTTAATTTATTTATGTTTTGATTTGAATTAAAACATGGTGGCCAAAAATTAAAATAAAATTTAGAAAATTAAAAAAATTTAAGAAAACCTTTGTGCCCTAGCAGTGATGACAGGTGGTGGTTAGTGGCCAGTTGTGGCAGTAGTTCTTTTTGCAATATACTCAAGGTGCTTAAACGCTAGTTTGAGTGTTTTTAAAAATAAATTAATTTCTTTTTCAAAAAAAAAAAAATTGAAAAGTGTATTAAATGATCATATTTTTTAAAATGGAAGTGAAGTCAAAAATAAAAATAAAAAAATGATCCCAAACAGATGCTTAGCTTCAGAGCTTGCTTTGATCTTGTTAACTTCTGACCTCCTAGATACTTTATAGATTAAATTTTCTTTTAGTAAAAATTAAAATCCTTATTCACGTGTGATTCTATTTAATACGTAGGGCCTTTACATACCTACCACCAAATTTCTTTGTATTATATATCTAACACCTTAACTTAGCCCTTTACATATATAACGCCCAAATCTTTCATTTCACATAAAAATATTACTATATTAATTTTTAAAATGTGAAGGATAAATTTTTCATGCATAGGTAAGGTGGTATATATCTAAAAATTGAAGTTCGGATGTTAGCTATGTAAATGCATAGGCATCGATTAGCGTACAGTCAAAAAGTGACCATTTGAGTCCCCCTAAATCAGATGATCCAGATAATTGCAATTCAGCTAGCTTTAGATCCATCATTGTATAGACTATTCTTGATTAGCTGGAATGACCAATCAAACACACCAGTATGATTTCTATCATTAGAGGTTCAAGACTGAATGCTCGCTGTCCAATAACCAAGTTCCAGCGCCTGAGAACAGGACCGAATGCTCTCAGTCGGATAACCAGGGTTGAGCGCCCGTAGCTGGACGATCAAGATCGAGTGTCCGAAGCCAGAGGACCATATAAAGGCATCCAGGGATGTGTTGTCATTTGAAGCCAAACACGGGGTGACCATAATTTAGGACCAGATGCTTTGCTTAAGGATTCGATTGACAATTAACTCTTTTCAAAAAACATAGCCGTGAATAGACATGAATAACAATAATCAGTGAGACTCATGTGTAAGTTTTAGGCTAGGGTATGCTCAAATAGGTATTTTTTTGTAAATAAAAGCCACCATAAATAATGTAAATTAAATGTAAAGGGCCCTTTGGGAAAATCCTCAACTTGATATCATTTCCCGGACCTGAAAGCTCTTTCGTCTAACTCCATCTCTTGCAGCCCATTTTCCTCTTTTTTGTTTATGTTCTATTCCTTGGGGTGTGAATTGGGAACATATTTGGGTTCAACACCTTTAAAAAAGTGTAGTGAGTGTAGATCATGCCATAAACAAGAAGAGACGCAACACAAAAAGGAAAAAGTCACCGCGAAAGCACCGACAACATGAAATGCACAGATTACATATCACAACAGATCCGAGAACTTAAGGAGCAAATGATGGATGTAATAAGAGAAACCTTAACTGAAGGGGTGGCCCCACCATCTCAGCCGGTGGTTGACCCGTGCTAGAGGGAACCTAGTGCCAATGCCAGGAGAGCCACTTCTCCAATCGTGAGTACCCAAAAGAGCCACTTCTCCAATCGTGAGTGCAGATGATGACATGTACTACTCAGATAATGCGCGGTCAACACCTTTGGTCCGCGACAATAGGGATGGGCCAATGCACTGTAAATTATTTAGCCAGAGAATTCCTTCTCCTGACAAATTTTCCAAGCTGAAGCGGCCTATCACTTCAAAATTCCAATTCTAGAGCCCTACTGTGGGAAGTTAAATCTATTTGCCATGTTGCATCTTTTGAGTGGACAGAATGTGTGTTATGGATAAACGGTGCGCTGATGTTCAAGCTTTTCTTCATGATTTTGAAAGAATCCATGTTCTGGCGGTTTATCAGCTTACCACTATGAATAATCCCTTCACGAAGTTCAAAAGGATGTTCATGACACTGTTTGCCAATGCAAAGAAGCCTCTTAAGAATTCCCAGACGCTACTACAACTGTGATAAGGACATGGGAGTCCTTACGCGCTTTCATAACCCATTTTAAGAAAAAAAAATGTTGGAGGTATGAGATCTGGTGCCTACAGTTACCCATGCAGCTCTCGTCCAATGGCTATGAGAAGGACCCTTCTAATATGCGTTGGGCTTGCAGTGCCCATAAATGCTGGTATAATTATTGTAACTCACTACCAACCACAAATTGGTGGAAGAACATAATTCACCTTTGATCTTTCATGAGATCGACCAACCGGGTCAGCATTTGCTGAAGAGGAGCTCCCATAGGAGCGAGTGGAAGCCAAGCCATCCTCTATGGTCACAACTAGAACTCCAACACGAGGACAATCACTTCAACCTTACTTGTGGGTTTGTTCAATAAAAAGGGTTGTACACCCGAATGTTGGGACAACCCGGATCAGGAATGATAGTGGGATCGATATCTTGAGAGGCCATTGCCTCTGACTAGCAAGATTCCTCAACTGACCTTGCTGCGAGTTTCAATGACTGAAGTAGTAGAGGTCATCCAAAATAAAGATTTTTTTTGAAGCCAACTCCGATGAAGGCAGGAGGATACACCCGCAACCCAATGAGGTACTACGCCTATCACCTAGATTACGAGCACAACACAAAGAAATGTCGACACCTCCAAAATCTTATCATAGAACTTATGCAAGCCAAAAAAATGAAACGATCTTTCACACAGTGGTAAGGAAAGACACTGACGGAGGAAGGAGATAATTGTTACGACTTGACCCGAGGCTTGAAATTAATCAAGACGGGTACAGACGACCGGATGGAGAATATTAAATTTCTATATTCATTTTCTGTAACTATCATTTAACAAATGAAAGAGCCACTAAAAAAAGTAAATTAAAACAATAAGCTAAATTTATCTCATTTTTGATTTTACGCATTTTCTATAAATATTTTTTCTTCTATTTTTTTACTTTTTAATAAAATAATTAAACGTGCAATAATAGTTTACAACAGTATTCAAATTAAAGTTAATGAATACCCATAATTTTAAACTATATTTTAATACAATGAAAAAAAGATGCATGCTAATTAAACTTGATGTAAATCAATCTAAAAGTATTTGAAGGTTTGTACTATTTAACATTATTATTCTAGATATTTATAAACTTTCACCATGCCTTAGTATATCGTTACATATCAATATCTTTTTAATCTGTATACAACCTTTACAGGAGCACTGCCTAAACTAATACCAATGAAGTTTCATCAATAGCAATATCAATTTTCATTTAAGTGCATGGGTACCTCAATGTTCCTGCGCTAGTACTATAAAGAGGTAAAATTCATCAGTCAAGTGCACATGCAAGTATCGTGTAAATCATTTCATTTGGATTTTAAATATTATCTAATATCTTTCTTTTATAATATGCAGATGAAATAAATAAGTATAATTATGCAAATCGATCACATTCATTTTTAGATGATCAATTTAAATAATAAAACAAAATAATAATATTCTACTTGCATTATCAAGGTATTTTGCCTAATATCATTCCAATGTAAGTGATTTAGAAGAAATACAACATTATTACTATAATTCAGAAGTAAAAAGTACTCGCTTCGATCCTGGACAATTTCTTTGCTCTTAACTTCTATAATCTCTTTCATTAATTCATAGATTTTAATATTAAATTTAAAAAAACTTTTAATAAATATAATTTATTTAATTATAGCATAAAACCATAAACCCTTATCTTGATTATTGTTGTTCAAAATGAAAGCTCTTCCACTTCTTCTTCCTCTTCCTCTGGTTTGGACTGATACAACTCTTCTTGCACTACCGTAATACTTGTTTGATTCCAATCATAAAATTATTAACCCAATTCTTGTAAAATAATTTTTTTTAACTTCAATTATAAAAGCCCTACCTTCGTTCAGTCTCCTAAGCCACGCCTCCTCTTTTGCTCAGAACATGTAGTAAACACTCAAGTCGTTGCCTCCACTCCTTTTCTCCTTCGAGCACAACAACTTATGGCACACTAGGGCACGTAATGGATCACGTCCAAGCCTTATAATGCAACTTCTGTTTAGAAGTTTGTCGATCACTCTTTAGTAAGTCTTTCTTGTCGCACAAATTGTACGTATGAGCTATTCTTCGACATTGTCACCTTCGACTTGTTCGACGATGCCTTCTCCCAGGGAAGAACAACATGCATTGTCCTCTTCCTTTTCCACATTGGAGCAACTCGATCAAGTCCTTGTATTCTTTGATCATTCTCAGTTTATTTCTCTCGAGAATTGAAGTCTTTCGGGTTCAAATAGAGATGTTCTGCTGCAACCTGCACGTGATGTTTCTCTGCTTAACCTCTCTTTCTTCTTCTTCCTCTATATGTCGATCACTATCAGTCTCCTTCATTCGAATGGAACACTTATTTTTAAAATGGAACTTTTGAGGTTTTGTTCTCACCTGAAATTACTGCATATATTAAAACTCCTAATATTAATAACATTATTATTAATTTTATTTATTTTTTAGTTATTATAACATTCTCTCCTAATAAAAATTTCATTCTCAAAATTTGCATAATATACTCCAAACCTCAAATCACTTCTCCTTAACCAAGTAAATTTTAAGTTATTCAAAAACATTTTCAAGAAATCTTGTTCAATAAGAAAAAAAAAGTGGATACAATAAAACAAAGGTCTAATATAAGATAACTCAACTAACTTTCCTTATCGTCTGAAGTGGGAAAAAACTATCAAGGATAACATTACCTCTAAAGCAAAGTAACATAACAATAACACATTCTATGAAAATGAAATACATTAGAATAACACTCTTATAATATGTGATAAAACACAGTACTCATCAATCCCTAACAACAACATCAACATCAACATCAAGTCCTTTAGGTTCTTTACTAGTAAGTGAATAAACTCGAGATTAAATTAGTTGTCTTGATTAAACTTGAGTAGAAGATAAAGCTGTAGACTCTTTCTTTGCCAACTTGCAATCTTTTGTGAAAGAACTCCACTTGGTTTCTGTTCTTTTGAGATTTTTTGGATAAGTGAAGGACTGTATCTAATAATATGACTTGGATAACAAGACACATAGCATGTGTTGGAACTCATCAAACATTCACTCTTATGCTGTCTTCTACATTTGACACAAGTAACTACGGTACTCTGAGTCGTACCTCTACTAAATCCACTTGAATTGAACTTTAGATTCTTTCCAATGTATACCTCTGATTGAACCACATGCTCTCTTTTATCAATACTCTTCTTCTTGTGCATTTTCTTACGCTTCTGAGTAAGCTGATAACAAATCTTCACTCGTCTAGCATGCTCCAATAACGTTAAATAGTCATCAATCCCCAATGAAACCAACAATTTTCTAATCAAATCATTTAATCTCGAAAGAGTACTTTTTCTCTGTAGTAGCGATCAATTATGACACATACCTTGATAGTACATTAAATTATGTTTCGTACCGCTTGACAGTCTTTTCTCCCTACGCCAATCTGATAAATTTGTCATGCATTTTTCTTTGAATAGATAGAAATAAAAACCCCTCTTTGAATAGCTTCACGAACTCCTCTCAAGTTATCATGTTGGGTATGCCCCTTATTTGTCCTAATACTGCTCATGCCGCCATCTTTCATCTTCTCCATCCAGCATAAATATAGGTAATAACACTCTTCTTTCATCTGGACAGGCCATATCATGTAATATCTCTCTATCCTCATCAGGTAGTTCTTCGCTTCAATCAGATCTTTGACACAGTCTTGAAATATCTTTAAGCACTTATCCACAACAACTTCCTTTCTCCCATCAAACTATTATTTGGACTATCGAATCAACTGTGTCATCGCCGCCATCATTTGGGTTAGCGCATTCGTGTTCACATTCATAGCAGAGTATTTCTTTATTTTTTAACAGACTCCATTCTTCTATGATCTCAAGTGCATCCATTTACGTGAATTAACATAATTACTTAGAGTTAACTTAAAATTTCAAATTTATCATCATTAATTTCTTTGTAATTATCATATTGGACGATACATTGGTTACTATTGGCAATGACACTCATCTTACCAATTTGTTAGCTAACTCCTTTCCAAGAACTAGAGACAGAGACAATTTGTTAGCTCTTTAGCTACCTGATACTATGTGTTTTGACACTTTTGGTTTTTTGAGCTCTCATGTATTTTTCTGTATTTTTTTTTTTTTGTGGTGTGGAACCATTTGCATGTAGTGTTTAGGGTGCCATGCTTGGGCCCTCCTATAATCTATCTGTATCTCCTTTCTTTTTAATATATTAGCTCTTGTGTTTTCTCAAAAAAAAAAAAAAAACTAAATAATACATATAAATTCTTTATTTTGAGCTAAAATGAGCTAGACACGAGCGAACAAAGGGTTGTTCGTGTTCTGGTTACTTATAATTCGTGCTTAAAAAGATTGTTCATATTCGGCTTATTTACTTAACGAACGAGTCAAACACGAGCTATTCCCGAACAACGAGCTTTTTTGACAGCCTTACTCCCGGTAACAAAGGAGGAACTCTTCTAGCCCCTAAGTAAGACTCCAGGAGAGTCGAAGGCCCCCAATAAGTGAGAGATAATTCTTGCCTATATATGACGACCATCTCCTTTCATAATACGGTTGACAAAGCCAAAAAAACAGAGCCTCTAATGGTTTTTGATAGTTATGAAATACCTAAAAAAATTATGACCTCACCCTCATTCGAATCCCATATGTATGCGTATGGACCTGGGAAACATGATCTCAGGGAGCCGCCTATTTATTAAGGATACCCGACCTTAGTGTCATCACCAAAGAGAGCAAAAGATTAGGCTAATAATCCATGAGCAATATAATGTATTCTAACTAGGGAAACTTGCTCTAGAGGGTGGTTCAACAACAAGAAGATTCGACTAGAAGGCCGACCAAACGATCATAATGCATTTAGCAAGCATGTCAAAGAAAACAAGTATAACAACAATAACAAGCCTTTTATCCCGCTAAGTGGGGTCGGCTACATGAATCTCCATCGCGTCCTATTGAGTGTCATTTTAATTTAATTCTAGTAAATTAAAATCATTTTTTATATAACATGCCCAAGTTTTTTTAGGTCTATCTTTACCTAAATTTTTTTTATTTCATAAAATAAGGGGTACATATCAATCAGCCCCTTGACCACATTAAAAAAAAAGAGAAGAGGCTTTTTCCTTATTTCCTTTGGTTGTCTGATTGAATCTTGTAACCGTCTTTTCCATTGATTCATGAGACATACCCTCTAGTTAAATTGCGAGGTCACCTCTCAACGGTTGAACTCTTTGAGCTAATGGTGGAGTCGAACTTGGAAAAGGAATTGAGTGCTCTGATAGTCACAATCCCATCAGCCGACTACCAACACGCACCCCACATCAACTGAAGTTGGCATAGTAAACGGTTGAATAAAAATATGATAAAAACCACATTATCTCCGGTCATCTGTTGTGGTTAAGCATCCGATAGCCTTGACTTATGATTATAAAAAAGAATGGTCGTGGGCTGGATAAGGGTAGTCGTTGCTTGCTGAATTACTGGGCCGCAGATATCACGGTGGGAAGGAAATTATTTGTAACCACCAGAAAATTTGATTGGATCTATCATCTTGAACCTACCCTGAGATCCTAAACGAGATACATCAATAAGGAATAAGCTGCACATAAGCACATGCAACTAACTCTTCATTGGTGTATCCTTCTTGGGCGTCGAGCGAGCTTTCGGGTCACTCAATTTGAGGGCAGGACTACCTTCGGAGTCAATGATTAAAGAAGCTCCCCCTTTCAGAGTCTAGCGAGCAATAAATTCAGAGGTTGATTGAAGGCAAGATCGAGTTGTCCGACTCATCCTCGCTCTCATCCAAGGCTCCCTCACTAAGAGATCACTGGAGCCTCCCATTATCCACTTGTGGAGACATTTTTAACTTTAGACCTTTTTCACTTTTTATCAGTGCTGATACGAAAGGACCCCCTCTTGGCAGTATTTAGAGGAAAGAAAGAAACGGTTGGTAGGGAATTAAGCATCTCATTTATGACTCAACCACTCGTCACATCAGCATTGGATAAATGATAAGTACTTTTTGAATAACAATGCGACCAGACGAAAATTTATCAATAAGCAAACTAGTCTTAATCTAACGTACACATGAACAAAAGAAACAACTCAGCTAATGAAGTTTGTCTTGTAGCGCTCAAGTATTATAAAACTTCTTTACTGCTTTTTCTTGGAACACATGTCAAGCCTTGAGCGCTAGATTTCTCCTTGTGGAAAGATCTGCAATGAGTAGCACATGAATCACCCCAGAAGCATGTCTATGAGGTTACCTCTGCGAAGACAATAACATGTTTCGCTTAATAAGTCTGCCGTAAGGTACAACCCATCCAAAGCGACGAGTTAATCAAGAAACTGAAAGGAGTAGGTAGTGTGAGGCTTGAGTCAGACACTATTATTCTCGTGATATCCGCTCTGAACTATCAAACAACCTAAACCAAAACTCACCTAGAAGAGTATATGGCATGATATCTAAGCTGCATAAGTTTTTACGAACTTATGGGTCACTTTCCACATGTTTAGCTATCAAAATTTTTTGAATGAAGGTTTTTTATTCGATTCTGACAAGACGACTAATTCAAATTATTCCTCAGAAAGCTACATTCATTCACAAGATGGAATCGATGGAGGTGATAGTCAAAAAGGTAAAAATTCATTTCTTTTTATTATTACAAAACATTTACATAAAGGAAATCAACGAGTCCCAAGCGCTCCTCCCAAATGAGGCTCTTTACGGTCGATTGGCTTCTTTTGCTTCCAAGAAGGCTCCCATTCCTACGACTCCTTACCCTCCCTTTAGCGCTCCACCTCAAGGTGAATAGACTCCAACACCTCTTTAGTGGCAGCTGTGATCAGAGGGACACCTTCATCTTCAGAGGTTGGCCCCTTCGCCGTTGAATTATTCCCCTCAAGGTCGACTGTTTGCAACAAGGGATATTGAGCATTTATAGGCTCTGTGGCCAGCGGTTTCCTCTTGGTTGATTGCGGTCTCCTTTTCCCTCTCAATCGGCGGTTTCTCCCTCGCCCACATATTTGCCATAATCTCCAATCAAAATATATATAGAATGAAGGAAATTATTCGCATTTGGTTTCTCAACATATCCTTTCCTTTTATTAAGGATGAACTCATCGGTCTTTATCTTTTGATCAACGACAATGGGCGGAGAAATTGAATTGAAATACTCATTCATACCTATCAAAACCATACTTGGCCTATGTTCTCGACTCTCCATGGTCAAGGCCTCGTGACCTTTGTGAACATCTAGGTGTCCTCTGTCATTGGACTGCTAATGTGCGGGGCAAGCATTTTATTAAGAACCATGGGCTCGAGATATTGTTCCATGTTGAGCGTTATACTAATGACCTTATAAGCCCGTCGAAAGAGACTGTTGGGTGCCTTAGGCTTAATCATCAGGTATGAGTAAGGCTCGTCCCGATTAGCAAATCCTCCTCCGTCGAAACGAAACAGGACTTGCGCTTCTAGTCCTTCGCCTTACTCTCTAAGCCTCAATAATGGATTTTACTTCCCGAAGTAAACTGGACAAATCACTTTGAATAGGAGTGGAGGGAGAACAAATTGTTGAATAACTCAATCAACCAAGGGATGTCCATCCGCCGCATGTACATCACTACGGTCATAATGATCACAATCAAATTTGGCATTACTTGTACTAGAATGATCTCATAAAAATTAAAGATGCTAACTAGTTCATTACAGAGGGGCAATCTAAGACCAAGCTAAAATTAATTTTGGTAGAACAATAGCTTCTAGGCATGGAAAGTATTTGTTTTCTCACCCTTCCGGGCGACCCCTCAATTTGATGGAAGAAGAAATGACGCAATTCATTTGGTGGCGATCAATTTGCTCTTGATCCATCTTGGACGAAGTGGGCGAATCCGCCCCAACGAAATCCATAGGGTTGTGGCAAATGGAAGGGCGAGTGGAAGGAAGGCAAGTGAAAGAAGACATAATCAATCGAGAGTAGAAGAGATCTTAGATAAAAATGACAAACAAATAATGACGCTGCAATTAAAAACCTTTTTATAGTGGCGAAGAAGGTGAAACCACCAAAAATAGCGAGAGTAAAAAAGAAAAAAATACATGGTGTTAGAAGCATCAAGAGCATAATCGACGCCATCGAATCATTTTCACTCGAAAATTAAAGTAGCAAAATTATTATCAATTTTATTAAAAAAACTTCAAATAAAAATATTTACATTAATTCTAAGAAAGAAAATAACCCACACAAGGGCTAGACATTGCTTCGACCAGAAAATAGCCTAGTCACCTAAGCATAATTTCTCCTTTGGATTTGACTTGACTTAAACTACCAGCTTTGACTTGAGCTTGAGACATCAGGATTTTCTCTCTCAGATCCATGAGCTTGTGGTGAAGGAGGGTGTCTGACTGTTTCAAAGTAGCAATCTCCTATTCTAGACCGACTTATCAAGCTAAATGATCAATCAATTCAGTAGCAGTAGCCACACCTGCCATATGCATCAAGGCATTGTTAGCAAGAAAGGAGGTCATGGGGTGATCCTCTCCACTGCTAAGATAATCAACACCGATCACACCCGCTGTATGCATCAAGGCATCTTGCCCGCTCGTCTCCACCAAAGTTGGTGCTCGAAGCATCGTTCAAATTTAGCGGAGCTGAACACTCTGCACAGTAACCAAAATCACAACATGCCATTAAAAAATTCCCATTGAAGCATTGAAAAGAAATTCGGCCATCTCGTACGAAAGTACTCGCTCATCTCCTTCGGCTACTTGACAAGTTTTGAGATGGCAAACGGAGATGAGTCATCACCCAGTTCGACTAAAGCTGCTCGCCCCTTGGGTCGTCGAAGTGCCTGCTTGTGAGCTCGCCCTTAGCCACCACGACTCCTGAGTGGGCTGCAATGTGGGTCGGCTCAGAGAATACAACGTTCCCTTAGAAACCAATGTTGGTCAGTATAGTATACTAGGGAGCATTCTGCTATGGATCAATGCTAGCTCAAGGGGCACATGAACGTCCCTCGCAGTCATTCTGGACAATCCTTTCTGACCATGAGAGAAATCCATTCTTTGGCACTTACCCATGGACTGACACTTTTTTTTGCTTGCTCTATGCTTGAACTCTCTAAACATATCGTAGAGAAGAATCTTAGTCGGAACCCTGATTTTTGATCGGATGAGTAAGCCTTGTGAGGATGAGCAATAAATTGGCAAGTAAAAAAAGAAAGACAATTGAACATTAATAAGGGCCAGAAAGCAATAAATTGGAAGTAGAAATAAAGGAAGGAAAGAGATCCAAACAAGTCTCACCACCCTATTTATAAGGGCCAGAAGTTTGAAATTCAAGGGAGTAGTTGCATTATGAACATTTATTTCTACTTCTATGATTAATTATTGAAAATTTAATTCTCTTATTTTTATTGCAGCACAACATTCTAAGATACAGGAGAATAGGAAAACTAATTACATGCAGTTAAAAAATGAACATTTGAGTCATACCATATATCAGATGATCCGGATCATCGTAAATCGAATGACTCAGGATTTGCCATCTAATAGAGATTATTCTTGATATGCTCAATGACCAATCAAACACACTTGTATGTGTCGGCCAAATAAATATTGCGGACTCTTTCTTTTAGGATTTAATTTAATTTAGTTTATATATGTGATTATAACCTTATAAAATAGTATTTTAACTTTAAAAAATAACGTTTCAATTTAATTTATATATGACTATAATTTAAAAAAAATGATAATATTTAAATTTAGAAAAGTGAGACCGAATGTAGCTCACATATTTGATAGTCTACATGCCTGAACGTGATACCACAAATAGTACACTATTCTAAAGGATAAACATATCATTTTTTAGTAACTTAACCACATAAATTAAAGAGTTTGTGACGTCAGTTTGGTCTACAAAACCTTTTTTTTAAGCCGACAAGTTTCCCTATTTAATACGAGAGATTAAATAGAGTTTATATTAAGTGAGTTATTAAGTTCCCTATAAAGACAAATCCCTATAGTTAATTACATCTTAGACAATTGAAATCATCTAAGAAGACTCTCGATTAAGATTAGTGGTTCTGTCTTCAAGATTTCAAAGTTTAGGTTTTCAAGGTTGAATATAAGAAAATCAAAGGGGAAGAGCTCAAAATAGGAACGGTTATTTTAAGAGTCCAAATGAACAAAAAGTAGGGGATGTCACGGATCCGAGGAAAACCCCGGTGATTTCCCAACTATCATAGTGTTTGACTTTATGCCTTTGAAATGATATTATTTAGTATTTCAATCATGCCGATTTATTTTAAGATTTAAGACTTATATTCGCACGATACTCGATCGTGCAAATGACCTAAGAAGATAGGAGGATTTACGTTGTACTAAATGACCACCTCAGAATCCTAAAGAGAATTAGGACTTATAATGCACAATAGAGTGGTGCAAAAGTCTAAAATGAAAGTGAGGATTTATGTCACACTAAGCGGACTACCTCGAAGTCCTATGCGTTTGTTATTTATTCTATGAAAATTCCAACTGAGGATCGTACTTCATTTCGCTGTTATGGTTTCGATCATCGCCCTCCGTCCGCTTGCTTCCACGTTCTGCTTCCTGGAAAGACTATTCCAAGCTCCTTAACATATCGGTCATAGGTTCAGGGTTTTAGTGTGTATAAATATACAGTTGTTAGGTCAGTGGCTCGCTATAGGGTGCCTCCTAAACGGGTGTCCTACTGTTCTCTATCCTAAAGGCCCCTGCAAGTCTATAGAAGCAACATGAATAATAAAAAGGAAACATGCTACGAAACGTAGTAAACAATAAACAGTAACATCGTAAGCATAAACTATATGTATACGCAGTAAAATGCGATAACGATAAGTAAAGAAATGCAGTAAAATGTGCAGTAAAGAAAATAAAATGCTGTAATTATAAAACAAACCTGTATACCTGACAGATCAGCTACTTCTGTAAATGGTGTCGGTGTCGCAGGTGAAAGTAAACTGGTTTAATGGAAAATTTAACAGGTGGCAAGCATGCATTTATTCAAATAGGAATGAATAACAAAAACATCACCTTAAAATCTCGAGGAAAGCTACAAATGACCCATGGTAACTCGAAGAAAATCATTAGAAATATGAAGAAAATATGAAGGTAATCACGAGTGATCTACAAAGACTTGAATAAAACCGTTGAAAAGTACGAAAAATCCGAGGAATTAAAGAAAATCTTAAGCATTCGGGTCGGGGTAGGCTCAGATTTTAGTTATTTTCGAGGAACTTCGAAGACAACCATTGGTCATCCGCATGTAAAGAGCCCAACATTCAACTAGAACTTTCCAACTATATAATCTTAGGAGGGCAATCCTTAGCTCAGTACATGTAATTGACGAGTCGACAATCATATTATATTACTTCAACTTTATATTTTAGCATGCATATATGCTTCATGCATATAAGCAAAATTTATATTATATCTATTCTAGTATTCAAAATATTTTGTGAATAGCGTATTTGTTCTTATCGTTGTACTTTTAAAAAAATTGATTGTCCACAAGTCGGTCACATTGTCGGGCTAGGACCGCCAACAGTCTAAGAAGACAAGGGTCCCCGCTAGTCTAGTGTTGGTGAATAATATTGTCATCATACATTTTCATCGGGTTTCTAGGTCGGGTCCCGATGTCGTAAAATGCGATATTATCCCGCTCTACCGACGAATGTCTTTGTCATCAAGGCCTTAAACACCGAAAAAGCTCGTCCAACTTACGACATTGCTTGATGATTCATATATAACCACAACTATATATGCATGTTTCAGATATAAACACGTAAACCAAACCAAGAAGTAAGGAAAAAAAATCGAAAAGAAATGAAAAAATTTAAAAGAAATAAATAAGAAAAAAAAAGACTAACCCAAAACACGACCCCTCCTCCAAAGCTAGTAGGTGGGAGGGTCAGCCTCAAATATTCACTCAATAGAACACCTCAAATGAATAACAAAATGAGCACACTCATCAATAGCTCGCTCTCTTTTCTAAACTACCGGTGTAACAATCCGAAAGATGTGTATCGAAAGGCTTCAATTGCTATCTCAAAACATTCCTAAAGACACATTTTAGAGGATTCCAAGTTGCTCCCAATTCAATCCAAACCTGCTCAAAAGTTGCACTTCGAAAGGGGCCCAAATTGCAACTAAACTCTCCCAACAAATATCAAAATGGCCTTGCATTGCAGTCAATTCAGCCCAAGGAGCTGGGCATTTCAATCTTCCTAAAATATCAAACAAATGGATATACCATCTAACTCTTTCTCACAAGCAGGAAAGGTAGCTAGTAAAGGGGCAGCAGGGAGGCAAATCCCCAACAGAACACAAGAAACCACCCACCAACAAGTTTCAGGTAAGATAGCAGGGGAAACAACCAATCCTACATAAAGGAAGCCTCAAATAGTAGGTCTCGAGTAAAGGCAGCAAAAGGAATCACCAAAACCGACAGAACAGGGCCCAAACAACTAATCTCGGGTAGGAGCAACAAAAGCACCACCAAAACCAACAATAATGATTTCAAAAAGATCCAACTGGGGAAAACAATTCAAGCTAACACAGGAAAGCACTAGCTAGGGTCTCGAATAGAGCTCTCGGGTAGGGGCAACAAAAGCATCACTAAAATTAACACAAGAGAGCCCACATAGTTGCTCTCGGGTAGAGGCAGCAAGGCAACAACCTACACCAACAGAAAAGAAACTATAATGCAGATTTCAGGTAGGAGCTGCGAAAGGAACCACCAAAACCAACAGAACAAGGCCTAAACAGCTAATCTCGGGTAGGGGCAGCAAAAGGAAACAAACCACACCAGTAGGGAATACCAGCAACTAATCTTGGGTAGCCAAGCCCCAATAAAAAAGTGTTGAGTTTTATAACCATGTCAAAACCTTTTCGTAAAACTAGAGTCAGGGAATCTACAAAACCAAACCAAGCCAACTCCATGAACGGAACCCGCCAGCTCCATAAAACTGAACCAAATGAGCCCATAAAGCCGAGACCACAAGGCTCCACAAAATCAAACCAAATCAACTCAAAATCTCACAGCCAAACGAGTCCAAAACATTGCACACATGTAGCTCAAGAGCCATCAAATAGGCCCAGGTAATGCAGCCTAAGGGTAAAGCTAGCAGGGAATGAATCGACAAAGAAAACACCAAATATATTGAGCTGAAACACCATTTGGACTTCACATAAACTAAAGAAAGTGGATGGCATAAATGCACAGGTATAATAAGAACAAAGGAAAGAAGTCTTCACATGCATAATACTTGAATCATTGCCACTTATAGCTGAGCAAGAAGAATGAAGTAATTAAATCGGACTCAACAGAAATGCTAAAGGTCTAAACTTCCACAACTGATAACAATTTCAAAATGAGATTCTAGGTAATCATAGCAACTGATAACAATTTCAAAATGAGATTCTAGGTAAGGCAACCAAGCTCATACATATATATATATTCTTTTTTTTTTCTTTTCTAATCTTGAAGTAACGAAAGAAGAAAAAGAAAAAAAGCTTGCTCAAGATTTTTATCACCTCGAACTTGTTCAACCTCTGTTAAGCAGAAAAGTAGAGCAGAAATGAGAGAAATTACCTTGCTCTAGCTTTTGAAAGAAACAAAAGGGAAGCCACAAAACTCCCAAACACCAAACCCTCGAGCACCAAGTCCTAGCCGAGCAGAGATTTCGGCAGAACCTCCCCTAGACTCAAAATTTCCGTCACCCCTTACCTGACCTCCCCCCATGGGGTTTTATACCCGAAGAAGAAGAACAGGAGGGAGAAGAAGAGGGAGCGTAGTCGTATCATCGATAGATGACGGGACATCGCAGGGCCTAGCTAACACAGGCGTAGAAGGCTCGGGTAACTGTAAACATACCGCAAATGGGAACTACGAAGTGAATCGACATACAGTCGCGAGGGTCAAAGGGATGAATGCTTCAAACGCAGAGGGAGAAGAATCTTCGTGCAGAGCGAACAAGGAGTCACCTCGACATGGCTTGGAGGGAACGCTAGGGCAGGTGACCAAAACCGCGGGCTTGTGGCGTGCGTGTGTTTAGGTTAAATAGGATTAACGTTTTATATTATTACCCTTATATATATATGCACACTTATTAGAGGTAGAGGCAAAGGAAAACTAGCTACCTGATACTACATTTTTTTGGCATTTTTTGTTTTTTTTATTTAGGTCTCTTGTATTTTTCTGTATTTTCTCTTTTTTTGGAATCTTTTGTATATGATGATTAT